>NW_012098099.1:5622191-5627489 GCF_000951045.1 Mandrillus leucophaeus
CTTGCTGTCCCTGGCTGAACATGTGGCTCTGCAGCAGCTGGTCCACTTGGAGCAGGCAGTGAGTGGAGAGTTCTGTCAGTGCTGAGTTCTCCGGGAAAAACAGGAGCACAAGACCAAAAGATCCCAAGAAGAAGAATACAAGTTTTGAGACCACCATGGAGGAGGAGCTGGGGCTGGTTGGAGCAGCAGATGACACGGAGACAGAAATCATTCACGTCTTCTGTGAGATGGAACTGTTGGATGGCAAACAGACATTGGCTGCCTCTTCCACTCTTGTTTAAAGTCTGCAACAACCCAGGCCTCTATAGCAACCCAGACCTCTCTGCAGCTGTTTTACCTGCCCTTGGCAAGTTCTGCATGATCAGTGCCACTTTCTGCGACTCCCAGCCTCATCTTCTGTTCACCATGCTAGAAAAGTCTCCACTTCCTATTGTCTGGTCTAACCTCATGGTTGCCACTGGGGATCTGGCCGTCTGCTTTCCCAATCCGGTGGACCCCTGGACTCCTCATGTACATGCTTACCTTCAGGACTCTGCTCAGCCAGTGTGGAAAACAGCAGGGTTGGTGATGACTCACCTGATCCTCAAGGACATGGTGAAGGTGAAGGGGCAGGTGAGTGAGATGGCAGTGCTGCTCATCGACCCTGAGCCTCAGATTGCTGCCCTGGCCAAGAAGTTCTTCAACAAGCTCTCCCACAAGGGCAGCAGAATCTATAATCTCCTTCCAGATATCATCAGTCACCTGTCAGGCCCCGAGCTGGGGATGGAGGAAGTGCCTTTTCACACCATTATGAAACACCTCCTCTCCTACATCATCACCAAAGACAAGCATACAAAGCCTGGTGGAAAAGCTGTGTCAGTGGTTCCACACAGCCTAAACTAAGCAGGTACAGCAGGACCTGGCCTACTGTGTGTCACAGCTGCCCCTCACAGAGCAAGGCCTCCGCAAGATGCTTGGCAATTTTGACTGTTTTGGAGACAAACTGTCAGATGAGTCCATCTTCAGTGTTTTTTTTTTTTGTCAATTGTGGGCAAGCTGCAACATGGGGCCAAGCCTGAGGGCAAGGCTGTAATAGATGAATTTGAGCAAAAGCTTCAGGCCTGTCATACCAGAGGTTTGGATGGGATTGAGGAGCTTGAGATTAACCAAGCAGGTAGCCAGAGAGCCCCATCAGTCAAGAAACCATCCACTGTTTGTAGGCACCAGCCTCTGGCTTCTGCAGCCTCAGACAATGACTTTGTCACACCAGAGCCCTGCCGTACCGCCCTTCGGCATCTGAACACCCAGCAGCGAGCTTCCAGAAAGAAACCCAAAGTTGTCTTCTCAAGTGATGAGTCAAGTGAGGAAGATCTTTTAGCCTAGATGACAGAAGATGGGACACCGAAGAAAACAATGCCCGTTCTCAGAGCATCAGCTCACAGGCGCAGATCCTAGGAAGTCGTCTTGCCTGTTCCTGTCCTCCCTGTGCACGGTATCTTGCAGGGTGACCTGGAATTCTAATTCTGTTCCCCTTGTAAAATATTTGCCTGTCTCCTTTTTTTGAAAAAAAAAAAAATACACGATCTTTAAAGTGCAAGGCCTTTCTCTTAAATTAGGCTAACTGAACTGCGTGGAGCTGCTTTCACTTTGGAATATATGTTTGCCAGTCTCCTTGTTTTCTAATGAATCAATGTTTTTATATACTTAAAAAAAAAACAACTCTCTTCCTCCCCAGTTCATTTGCATCTCGTTATTGGGCTACAAGAAACAGCAGCCCGACCCTCAGTTTGGTCCGGAAACAATATTGGATAGAAATAAAAGACTAAAGGCAAACACAGAAAAAGTCATCTTAAAAGATTTAATTAAGGGCCTGAATTTAAAACATTCAGCAGATCCCCATTCTTAGAATGGGAATTTCTCATCAGCCTTGGAATATGCAGGAAACCTAAGGATATGAAATTTAACTTTGATTGTATCAGTTATTATAATCAGGGCCAAGCTGTGATTGGCAACTTGTCTCCCTTGTACTTTCTGCCCTTATTCAACAACCCCCATTTGGGCCCCCAGGGCTTGCCTCTCAGGAAGACGTGAATTATTTTGAGTGTAATTGGGCCTGGCCTATGATATAGTCATTATCTGAATCCATTGTTTGCCAAGTAATTGCTTTGTGACTTTGGACAACTTACTTAGATATCTTGGGTCTTAGTTTCTACCTTATAAAATTAGGATGAGTATACTTACTTTGGGAAGGTTAAATGTCCCAAGTGTTTGAAACATTATAGGCTCCCAATAATGAACATCTTCCTTTACCTCTCCTCACTTCCGCTTTCTACCCCCTTCCTTTTTCCCTTGAAAGTTTTAGAAAGAGATTTTTAAGACAAGAGATAAGGAGCTAGAGAATCAAGAGAAATGTTAAGACATTTTCCTGTGTACTGTATTTCATGCCATTTTCCACACATTCCCCCATTCTCAGGCATTAAGACTGAGGTTGAAGGTTTAGGGTACAACATCAGGCTGAGAGCGGCCACACAGAAGCTCGGCATTGTTTGGGTTGCGCACATTGCAGAGGGAGAAACAGGTATTATTTATTTGCAAGGAGAGACCATTCAGGGGGGCATGGTGCCTGTCACACACTCTTTCAAGGGTTGTCACCTGGGAGAAGCATTAGACTTTGAACTAATTCAACACTGGGCTCAGGGTCTTTTCTCAATAACATCTTAGAGTTTCTAAGTAGCTTGCCTTAGGAGGAGGTGATTATCCTATCACTAGAGGTTGTTAAGTAAAGATCCTCAGTTCCATTGGTCAGGGATTCGGGTACTGGGGGAAGATGAATGCAATGGCCTATGCTACGCCTCCCAGACATACGTGTCTAGGATTCTGTTGTGATTGACAAATACTCCCCCTTCCCCCAATCCCACTCCCAGGCAGAAAAGGGAGTGGGATCCCCTACTCCAGCAAAGCCTCTTCCACCTGCTCAGTACCTCGCCCACACAAACTGAAAGAGTTCTCAGCTGTAAACAAATCAAACTGGCAAACTAGTTCTCCAGGGCTAATAACTGAAGCCACTTACTCTCTCAACAGCATTTTAATAGGGACATCAGACCTTGGCCCAGGAGTGACTTAGTAATGTAGGAATTCCAGGTGGTATGGCATGCAGAGAGGAACAGAATGGGCTGGCAGCTTGCCCAAGGTCACACATTCCAGAGTAAATAAAACCCAGCTGCTACCACCCCTAGTCTCATGCTCTGTCCCGAGGCTGCTTTCTGTCTGGTCACCTTGGGGACTTCCTGCCCCAATCTCAAGCTGTGCTAGTGACTGTGGCATGACCTGAGTGTGAAGTGGCTGTGATGGTGAGACCTGAAATAGTCCTCCCTTGCCGCCAGATGCTGGCATGAAGAATAGCAGCTTCACAGAATTTTACTTAACAGATATTATGCAAATGCTTAGAGCAATAACATTCCTCTCCATTACCAGGCTAATACTCCCAGTAAAGAGTGTGCCTTGATCCTGACGGTTTTATATTTTCTGGTTTGTCAGACTGAAATCAGGGTCTAACTGAAGCCTATATGAAAGCATAACAGGTACATGACTGGCAGAGGTCCAACTCCTTTTTGTCTGAATTAGAGGCCCTTTTGCTGTGAGCTGGCAAGAGCTCCAGCTCCATGCACGTCAATTATGTTCTCTGGCCAAAAGCCTTGCTGCACAGTAAACAAGACTGGAGCCACAGTGAGCCTCATTTGTGATATGATCCCCATATAAAGAAGGCAGCGAGGCAGCAGTGTCCAGATCCCTTCTTTAACTCATCCCACCCATCACCCCAGGTATAGGGTCCTGGAATCTGAGCATTCATTACATATTTGTTTGTAGTTGTATAATAAAAATAACATTTGTCATGTTCTAAAACTGAAGTTAATTGCTAGTCAAAACTCCTAGTCTGCTAGATATCAAAAACTTAACTGCAGTCAAATAAGTGTTTATTCTTTGTCCTTGTAGTCCTCTTTAAGCTTTAGAAAACTCATGCAGTATCAAGTCGCACGTGTGCATGGGTGCTTGCGCGCGTGTATGTATGTGTGTGTGTGTGTGTGTCTAAGCTGCCTGGTCCTTGGTGTCATCTCTTATCATTGGCATCTATTAAGCTATCTCTGATTCCACCCTGCACTTAGCTGTCAGCAGATCAAAGTGGTGCCTCCTTGTTCCAACTGCAGGGTCTCTTTGGGCCACAGGCTTTGTCACAAAGGCAGGGTTCTTGTTGCACAGAGTAAGTACATTCTTCTGATCCCTGAACCAGGATGCAGGTGCAGAGACCCACAGTGGCTGTTTCAAGCTCTTTGCCTAGACACTCACATAGACATTTCTTCTCACTTTCAATATGCAGAAGAGGGCCCCTGTGCCTTACTCGCTCTCTGGACTCTCTTGAGAAAGTGGGTATGGTGGGTTACAGATGCCCTTGCTTGTGTGTGAGTCACCGCACCCGGCCAGAAATGCCTCCATGTTTAAGCTCTTGTCTCCTCCTCCCTACATACTCCTCATTCTTTCCCATTCTTGGATCCAGGTAGCCTGGTTTTCATTTTTCCTTCTAAATCACTTGAAACTCAAGACCAAGAAATAGACTACTTTGCTTTTCTCATTTCCTAATTAACCTGCATTGTGGCAGTAAAAGCCTTATGATACAGTTTTCCAAACAGAGAATTATGTAATGATAGAAATGCTAAGACAGGGATGGGGGAGGGAGAACACTTGGTTAAGAAGCAAAAATATTACAGCAGGTCCCCCCTTATCTGTGACAGATATGTTTGAGGAGTCCCAACTGCAGATAGTACTGAACCCTATATATACCATGTTTTCTCTTACACATACATACCTAACTATGATAAAATTTAATTTATAAATCATGCACATAAAGAAATGAACAACAATAATATACTGGTATCATATGATAAGGATAAAATACGCTATAATAAAAGCTATGTGAATATGGGGTCATTCTCTCTCAAAATATCTTACTCTACTGCACTATTAACTGAAATCATGGAAAGTGAAACTGTGGATAAGGGAGAACTACTGAATACAGCTGCATTTGATTCTTTCATTGCTTGCAATCTTTTTCGATCAGAATTCCAGAGAAAATTAGGCTCCATGGAAAATAAATTGAACTTTCATTTTCTCAATTTTTCCAAGGTTGGCATCTAGGTAGAAACATTTTGGAGGCATAGGAAAGAAATAACTGATTGTATCGACGGATGCTTTAGTGAAGTGGTTCTGAGTGTGTAGTCTGAGGACGTCTGAGGGTCACTAAGACTCTGAATCCATTAGGCAAAA
>NW_012098099.1:5632914-5633964 GCF_000951045.1 Mandrillus leucophaeus
TGCAAGGAGAGACCATTCAGGGGGGCATGGTGCCTGTCACACACTCTTTCAAGGGTTGTCACCTGGGAGAAGCATTAGACTTTGAACTAATTCAACACTGGGCTCAGGGTCTTTTCTCAATAACATCTTAGAGTTTCTAAGTAGCTTGCCTTAGGAGGAGGTGATTATCCCATCACTAGAGGTTATTAAGTAAAGATCCTCAGTTCCATTGGTCAGGGATTCGGGTACTGGGGGAAGATGAATGCAATGGCCTATGCTACGCCTCCCAGACATATGTGTCTAGGATTCTGTTGTGATTGACAAATACTCCCCCTTCCCCCAATCCCACTCCCAGGCAGAAAAGGGAGTGGGATCCCCTACTCCAGCAAAGCCTCTTCCACCTGCTCAGTACCTCGCCCACACAAACTGAAAGAGTTCTCAGCTGTAAACAAATCAAACTGGCAAACTAGTTCTCCAGGGCTAATAACTGAAGCCACTTACTCTCTCAACAGCATTTTAATAGGGACATCAGACCTTGGCCCAGGAGTGACTTAGTAATGTAGGAATTCCAGGTGGTATGGCATGCAGAGAGGAACAGAATGGGCTGGCAGCTTGCCCAAGGTCACACATTCCAGAGTAAATAAAACCCAGCTGCTACCACCCCTAGTCTCATGCTCTGTCCCGAGGTTGCTTTCTGTCTGGTCACCTTGGGGACTTCCTGCCCCAATCTCAAGCTGTGCTAGTGACTGTGGCATGACCTGAGTGTGAAGTGGCTGTGATGGTGAGACCTGAAATAGTCCTCCCTCGCCGCCAGATGCTGGCATGAAGAATAGCAGCTTCACAGAATTTTACTTAACAGATATTATGCAAATGCTTAGAGCAATAACATCCCTCTCCATTACCAGGCTAATACTCCCAGTAAAGAGTGTGCCTTGATCCTGACGGTTTTATATTTTCTGGTTTGTCAGACTGAAATCAGGGTCTAACTGAAGCCTATATGAAAGCATAACAGGTACATGACTGGCAGAGGTCCAACTCCTTTTTGTCTGAATTAGAGACCCTTTTGCTGTG
>NW_012098099.1:5637544-5661011 GCF_000951045.1 Mandrillus leucophaeus
TGTGAATATGGGGTCATTCTCTCTCAAAATATCTTACTCTACTGCACTATTAACTGAAATCATGGAAAGTGAAACTGTGGATAAGGGAGAACTACTGAATACAGCTGCATTTGATTCTTTCATTGCTTGCAATCTTTTTCGATCAGAATTCCAGAGAAAATTAGGCTTCATGGAAAATAAATTGAACTTTCATTTTCTCAATTTTTCCAAGGTTGGCATCTAGGTAGAAACATTTTGGAGGCATAGGAAAGAAATAACTGATTGTATCGACGGATGCTTTAGTGAAGTGGTTCTGAGTGTGTAGTCTGAGGACGTCTGAGGGTCACTAAGACTCTGAATCCATTAGGCAAAAACTATTTTTATAATAGTACTAAGATTGTATTTGTCTTTTCACTTCCATTTTCTCATGAATGTACTATGACTTTTGGAAAACTCTGTGTAAACATGAACATCTGTGTACACACAGAAATCAGATGTGTAAAGATTGCATATATTGGGAATATCAGATAAACAGTATTATATAATATTTAAAAATAGGCCAGAGATGGTGGCTCACACCTGTAATCCCAGCAATTTGGGAGACCAAAGCAGGAGGACTGTTTGTGACCAAGAGTTTAAGGCCAGCCTGGGAAACACAGTGAGACCCCATCTCCAGGAAAAAAAAAAAAAATTATCCGGGCTTGGTGGTGCATACCTATAGTTCCAGCTACTTGGGAGCCTGAGGTGGGAGGATGGCTTGAGCCTAGGAGTTCAAGTCTGCAGTGAGCTATGGTCATGCCACTGCACTTCAACCCTGGTGACAGAGCAAAACCCTATCTCTAACTAAATAAATTAATAGATAGTATATTAAAAGAAATTAAGCAGAAAATTGCAAGTTCGATGAAAGAGGAATTCTCTAATTTACCAGATACATTTAAATAAGAACAAAATAGAACTTCTAGAAATGAAACAAAATTGTAATAAAGTTAGAATCTCAATGAATATGTTGATTAGAAGGTTGGAACCAATAAAAAGAGAAACAGTAAACTTGATGATTGGGCCAAATAAATTACTCAAAAAGCAATAGAAAGAGACAAAGAGATAGATCAAAGAGGAGTGAAGAGGCATAATGAGTAGGATGAGAAAGTCCAACAAAAATCCCATTGGAATTCCAGAAGAAGATAATAAAGAGGATGGGAAAGAGGCACTGAGGTGGTGACTAGGAATTTTTCTATAGTAGGTAAAGGATGCCAATATAGTTGTCCCTTTGTATATATGGGGTTATTGGTTTCCATGGATATCCTTCCATGGATACCAAAATCCCTGAAATAAAATGATGCTATATTTGCGTATGTTAACCTAGCTTAAATTATCTCTAGATTACTTTTAATTCCTAATACAATGTAAGTCCTGTGTAAATTGTTATACTTTATTGTTTAGAAAATTGTGACAAGAAGAAAGTCTGAACGTGATCAGTATAGATACATTTTTTTCTGAATATTTTCAATTCACAATTGGTTGAATCCATAAATGCAGAACCCGTGGATACAAAGGGCCAACTGTACTCAGATACTGAAAACATGACACAGTCTGGTTTTAAATAATACATACTCTTGTCAAACAATGCCACAGCTTTCGGATGGGGAACTAGTTTTACAGAGATGACGGATGTTGTTTTGAATCACAAACCTGATTGATTATTTATCATAAGCAGAAGACCTTGGGGATGAGGGATTCCCAATGGGACAACTAGAGATTCAAACATGAAGAAGGAATGGGGAGACTTCACCTGGGTCCAAGAGTAACACTAGAAGCAAGTCCAGCCATCTGCATTCATTTTGACAGTTCAATGGACATCTATTGAATCCCTGCTAGGTGCCAGAAAGTCACCCAGTAAAACTGGGGTCCTTCCCATTTCCTCTGCTCTTCCTGCTCCTTTTTTCCTGAGGCCCACTGCTACCAGACACAACATTGGGCACATGTAGACTTGCTCTCAAAAAAGAAGAAAAAGAAAGCACCTAAAACAAAAGCATAAAATTTTAAAACAACAATAAAATGGTATACCAGACAAATATTAGTTAAGAAAGATTATGTAGCGACATCAGTATAAGATAAAAATCTTTTTTAATGCTAAAAGCATTACTAGAGATAAAGAGAACTACTGTATATTGATTACTAGTTAAATTCACCAGGAAGATGTAGCAATTCTAAGCCCATTAGAATAAATAAAGTAAGAAAATAATAGAACTATGGGAGAAAAAGATAAATCCACCACCAGAACTTCAGATTTTAGCAAATTCTCTTATTTATTTAAAGATGGAATAGATAATTATAATCAGCAAGGATAGAGCAGATTTTAACTACACAGCAAAAAAACTTGACCTAATGTAAACATATAAACTAATACTTCTCAAATCGGCTGAACACATGTATTCAAGGGTACATAGAAGAGTATCAGATTATTATATATTAGACCATATGTCATTTCATCTAATTCAAAAAAACTAAAACATACAAGAAAGTAAGCTAGAAAATGATAACAAAAATATAACTAGACAAGCCTGGTACTTTTGAAAATTTAAAAGTACACTTCTAAGTAAAAGTTGCCCAAAAAGAAATCATAATAAAAATGATAGATTCATTGATCATAATGAGATGGTAATGAAAATAACACATGATCTAATCTTCAACAAAACTGATACGAGGATAGGAGTTCAAGACCAGCCTGGCCAAGATGGTTAAACCCCGTCTGTACTAAAAAATACAAAAATTAGCCAGTCATGGTTAGTGGGTACCTGTAATCCCAGCTACTTGAGAGACTGAGACAGAGAATTGCTTGAACCCAGGAGGAGGAGGTTGCAGTGAGCCAAGATCATACCACTGCACTCCAGCCTGGGTGACAGAGTGGGATTCCATCTCAAAAAAAAAAAAAAAAAAAAAGAGAGAGAGAGAGAGAAAACAAGTTATGGGGAAAAGACTCCTGATTTAATAAATAGTGCTAAGATAAATGGCTAGCCACAGGCAGAAGATTGAAGCTGGACCCCTTCCTTACACCATATACAATAATAAACGCAGACAGATTAAAGATTTAAATGTAAAACCCAAAACTATAGAAACCCTGGAAGACAACGTAGGTGATACCATCCTGGATACAGGAATGGGCAAAGATTTCATGACAAAGACAGCAAAAGGAATCACAACAAAAACAAACATTGACAAGTGAGATCTAATTAAAGTTAAGAGTTTCTGCACAGCAAAAGAAACTATCAACAGAGTAAAAAGACACCCTACAGAATAGGAGAAAATATTTCAAACTCTCATTTGACAAAGTTTTAATATCTAGCACTTACAAGAAACTTAAACAAATTTACAAGAGAAAAACAACCCCATTAAAAAGGACGTGAACAGACACTTTTCAAAAGAAGACATACATGCAGCCAACAAGCACATGAAATAAAGCTCAATATCACTGATTATTAGAGAAATACAAATCAAAATCACAGTGAAATACCATCTCACATCCATCAGAATGGCTATTATTAAAAAGTCAAAAAATAACAGATGCTGGTGAGGTTGCAGAGAAAAGAGAAGAATTATACACTGTTGGTGGGAGTGTAAACCAATGTGGAACGCAGTATGGCAATTCAAAGAGATGAAAGCAAGGCTACCATTTGACCCAGCATTTCCATTACTGGATATATGCCTGGAGAAATATAAATCATTCTACCATAAAGACACATGCACACAAATGTTCATTGCAGTAGTATTCACAATAGCAAAGACATGGACTCAACCTAAATGCCCATCAATGACAGTTTGGATAAAGGAAATGTAGTACATATACATCATGGGATACCATACAATCATAAAAAGAATGAGATCATGTCTTTTGTGGGAACGTGGATGAAGCTGGAGGATATTATGCTTAGCAAACTAATGCAGGAATAGAAAACCAAATACCACATGTTCCCACTTACAAGTGGGAGCTAAATGATGAGAACTTATGAACACAAAGAAGGAAACAACAGACACTGTGGTCTACTTGAAAGTGGAGGGTGGGAGGAGGGAGAGGAGCAGGAAAGGTAACTGTTGGGTACTGGGCTTAATATCTAGGTGATGAAATAATCTACACAACAAACCCCTGTGACATGAGTTTACCTATGTAACAAACATTCACATGCACCCCCAAACCTAAAAAAAAAAAAGAGGAGAGAGATTGAGAGAATAACACATAATAATTTGTGAGATGATGAAACTAAAAAATCCTTGAGAAAAACTTATGGTTCCTAACTGCTTATATTAGAGAAGAAGAAAGTGAAAATAAACTATCTAAGCATCTAATTTGACAAGGTAAAAAAAGGTGCAATTGATTTTGCCAAAAACAGCAGAGTAGGGAACTCTAAGGCTCCATACATCCAGCAACAAATGCTGGCAAAAACTAGTAGAATCAACTTTCACAGAACGAGGAAACACAGTGAAAAACTAACAACAACCAGGGGAAGCTTAATGAAGAAAGAAGCTGCTACATTGTGATAAGAGGGTGTTAGAGCATTTAAAATTGCCTGCTTGCCACCCCTCCTCCCCAGAGTAATGGTGGCCATGAAGATACTGTTCTAGTTTGCTAATGTCACAGGGGACAGTATAGACTTTATTCTTGAAGAGTTTTGGTTATGTGTTTTGACCTGTCTGGCAGCTCCCTGAAGGATCAGTGCAAAGTGTGCCTTTGTTTTACCTAACTTAGAATATTCCCAGGGTCCCTGAAGGATCAGTACAAAGTGTGCCTTTGTTTTACCTAACTTGGAATATTCCCAGGGTCATAGAGCTTCCTGAGCCACATTTGCTAAAAATATTTAAAGCCAAAGGTACTGTCCACAGCAGCTTGGAGCAAGTGATAACAGTCAGGACAAACAATAGATCAAGAATCCTAGGAAGAATGAGGTTGGGAAAGAAGATATATGGGGGAATAACAATTTTCAAAAGCACTAATATGTACAAGTAAATCAAGGAGATCAAATGCATACTCAGGACTGAATAAACTCTCAAAAAAGACATGAGAAGACCCTGAGCTTTCACCTCTGGGTGAAAGCTTAGAGGAAGGCAGAGAAAGGGACAGAAGGCATATTTAAAGAAATAATGGCCAAAACCTTCCCAAATGACACAAATCTACACATGCAAGAAGCCTGATGAACTCCAAGAAGGAGAAACTTACAAATATCCATACCAAGACACCATATTACTAAATTTTTGAAAGACGAAAGACTAAGAGACAATCCTAAAAGTAACAAAAAAGAAATGACTTGTCATGTACAAGAGCTCCTCCGTAAGATTGACAGTAGGTTTCTCTTCAGGAATTATGGAGGCCATAAGGCAATGGGATAACATATTTAAGGTGCTGAAAGAAAAATGATCCTGTCAATCAAGAATTCCACATCCAAGTTTTACAGAGGATCATGGTGGACAGGAGGCAGGACTAGATTGCAGCTCTCACTCAGATGGACAGAGCAGCATGTGGAGTCTTGCTTCAAGAACTCTTGCTCCAGAATGACTGCAGGAATAAATCAGGAAAGCTGAGAGAACCCATAGACCCTCTGCAGGAAGCGGATTGTTCCTGTAAGACCTAGGAGACACCCCAAATCCTGGGAGTGCCCAAACTGTGAAAGTGAGATTGTCTACCCCCGAATATACACCCTCACTAGGTAACCTGAAGGTCTATATAACAGGAGAATATTTTGATCATACCTGAAGCTAAGTCAATTTAGAGAGCCAAGTGAAATACAGGGGTAGAGGAAGCAGCAGGAAAGCTCTGTGGGCTCTCTGGGTCCCCTAACAAGCCATTTCTGCCTTGTCTCACAAGGGTCCTTGGGGAGTGCTGCCAGAGGCACTGGGAAAAGGCCAAAAGAAGAAGGAAACCTCCAGCTGAACTTTGTAACAATTGCTATGAAACTAGAAGTCTCCTGGACAGAACTTGGGGGAGGGTGTGTATCTGGTATGCAGACTCCACAGATGGGGAAGTACTAAAGCCCTACTTGCTTTCACAGCTGGGAGGCAGGTAGCCTGGGTCAAGTTCTCAGCCCTGCTCACCGACTGCTTGGAAACAAACTCGGTGCTGTTGGCGGGGCATGGTGGGAGTGAGACTGGCCTTTTGGGTTGCTTGGGAGCTGTGTGAGGCCTATGACTGCCAACTTTCCCTAACTTCCCTGACAACGTGCGTGACACAGAAGAGGCAGCCACAATCCTCCCAGGAACATAACTCCATTGACCTGGGAACCACACCATAATTACCCACAGCAGCTGCAGTAAGACCTCCCAAGGAGAGTCAGCTCAGACACGCTTAGCCCTGTCCCCAACTAATGGTTCTTTCCTACCTACCCTGAGAGCTGAAGACAAACAGCGTATACTCTTGGGAGTTCTAGGGCCCTGCCCACTGCCTGATCCTCCCCATACTACCACAGCTGATGCTCTCTTGAAAGCACCGCCTCCTGGCAGGAGGCCAACAAGCACAAAAATAATGCATTAAACAACCAAAAATAAGGAACTTCACAAAGTCCATTTCATCCCCCTGCCACCTGCACCAGAGCAGGTGCTAGTATCCACGGCTGAGAGACCCACAGATAGTTCACCTCACAGGACTCTGGGCAGACTCTGGCAGTACCAGCCTGGAGTCTGGTAGACCTGCTGGGTGGCTAGATCCAAAAGAGAGATAACAATCACTACAGCTTAGCTCTCAGGAAGCCACATCCCTAGGAAAAGAGGAGGCAGGACTACATCAAAGGAATACCCTGCGGGACAAAAGAATCTGAACAACAGCTTTGAGCTAGGGCCTAGGGACCTTCCCTCTGACAGAGCCTACCCAAATAAGAAGGAACCAGAAAACCAACTCTGGTACTATAACAAAATGAGGTTCTTTAACACCACCCCAAAAAATCACACTAGCTCACCAGCAATGGATCCATACCAAGAAGAAATCCTTGATTTACCTGAAAAAAGACTTCAGAAGGTCAGTTATTAAGCCAGTCAAGGAGGCACCAGAGAAAGGTGAAGCCCAATTTAAGGAAACTAAAAAAAAAAAAAATGTAAGAAATGTGGGGAGAAATTTTCAGTGAAATAGATAGCATAAATAAAAAACAATCAAAACTTCAGGAAACAAGGGATGCACTTATAGAAATGCAAAATGCTCTGGAAAGTCTTAACAATAGAATTGACGAGCAGAAAAAAGAACCTCAGAACTCGAAGACATGGTTTTCAAATTAACCCAATCCAACAAAGACAAATAAAAAAGGAATAAGAAAATATGAAAAAAGCCTCAAAGAAATCTGGGATTATGTTAAATGACCAAACCTAAGAATAATTGGCTTTCCTGAGGAAGAAGAGAAATCTAAAAGTTTGGAAAACATATTTGGGGGAATAATTAAGGAAAACTTCCTTGGTCTTGCAAGAGACCTAGACATCCAAATACAAGAAACTCAAAGAACACCTGAGAAATTCATTGCAGAAAGATCATTGCCTAGGAACATTGTCATCAGGTTATCTAAAGTTAAGATGAAGCAGAGAATCTTAAGAGCTATGAAGCAAAAGCACCAGGTAACCTATAAAGGAAAACCTATTATGTTAAACTTAGCAGATTGCTCTGCGGAAACCCTGCAAGCTAGAAGGGATTGTGGCCCTATCTTCAGCCTCCTTAAATAAAACAATTATCAGCCAAGAATTTTGTATCCAGCAAAACTAAGCTTCATAAATGAAGGAAAGATACAGTCTTCTCAGACTAACAAATGCTGAGAATTCACCACTACCAAGTCAGCACCATATGAACTGCTAAAAAGTGCTCTAAATCTTGAAACAAATCCTGGAAACACATCAAAACAGAACCTCTTTGAAGCATAAATCTCATAGGACCTATAAAACAAAAATAAAATTAAAAAAGAAACATAAAACCAAGGTGTACAGGCAGCAAATAGCACAATGAATGGAATGGTAACTCATGTCTCAATACTAACATTGAATATAAATGGCCTAGATGCTCCACTTAAAAGATACAGAATTACAGAAGGGGTAAGAATTCACCAACCAACTATCTACTGTCTCTTCAAGAGACTCACTTAACACATAAAGAATCACATAAAGTTAAGGTAAAGGGGTGGAAAAAGACATTCCATGCAAATGGACACCAAAAGCGAGCAGGATTAGCTATTCTTATATCAGACAAAACAAACTTTAAAGCAACAGCAATTAAAAAAGACAAAGAGGGACATTATATAATGATAAAAGATCTTGTCCAACAGGAAAATATCACAATCCTAAATATATATGCACATAAAGCTGGAGCTCCCAAATATATAAAACAATTACTACTAGACCTAAGAAATGAGATAGAGAGCAACACAATAATAGTAGGGGACTTCAATACTCCACTGACAGTACTAGACAGGTCATCAAGACAGAAAATCAACAAAGAAAGAATGGATTTAAACTATACCCTGGAACAAATGGACTCAACAGATATTTACAAAGCATTCTACCTAACAACTGCAGAATAGACATTCTATTCATCAGCTCGTGGAACTTTCTCCAGGATATATGATAGGCCACACAATGAGACCCAATAAATTTAAGAAAATTGAAATTTTATCAAGCACTCTCTCAGATCACAGTGGAATAAAACTGGAAATCAACTTCAAAAGGAACCTTCAAAACCATGCAAATACATGGAAATTAACCTGTTTCTGAATGAACATTGGGTCAAAAATGAAATCAAGATGGAAATTAAAATATTCTTCGAACTGAATGACAATAATGACACAACCTATCAAAACCTCTGGGATAGTACAAGGAAAGTTCATAGCCCTAAATGCCTACATCAAAAAGTGTGAAAGAACACAAACAGACAATCTGAGGTCACACCTCAAGAATCTAGAGAAACAAGAACAAATGAAACTCAGAAAGGAAATAACCAAGATCAGAGCAAAACTAAATGAAATTGAGCCAAAAAATAAATACAAAAGATAAATGAAACAAAATGCTGGTTCTTTGAAAAGATAAATAAAATTGGTAGACCATTAGCAACATTAACCAAGAAAAGAAGAGAGAAAATCCAAATAACCTCACTAAGAAACGAAACAGGAGATATTATGACCGACAACACTGAAATACAAAAGATCATTCAAGGCCACTATGAACACCTTTCCACATATAAACTAGAAAACCTAGAAGAGATGGATAAATTCCTGGAAAAATAAAACCCTCATAGCTTAAATAAGGAAGAATTAGATACCCTGAACAGACCAATAACAAGCAGCAAGACTGAAATGATAATTTTAAAATTATCAACAAAAAAAAAAAGCCCAGGACAAGATGGATTCACAGCAGAATTCTAACAGACATTCAAAGAAGAATTGGTACCAACCCTTTTGACACTATTCCACAAGACAGAGAAAGAAGACTCCCTCCCTAATTCATTCTATGAAGTCAGCATCACCATAATACCAAAACCAGGAAAGGACATAACCAAAGAGGAAGACTACAGACTAATATCCTTGATGAACATAGATGATAAAATCCTTAACAAAATACTAGCTAACTGAATCCAGCAATATATCAAAAAGATGATCTACCATGACCATGTGGGTTTCATACCAGGGATGGTTTCACATATGCAAGTCAATAAATGTTACACACCACATAAATAGAATTAAAAACAAAAATCACATGATCATCTCAATAGACTCAGAAAAAACATTCAACAAAATTCAGCATCCCCTTATGATTAAAACACTCAGCAAAATCAGCATACAAGGAACTTACCTCAATGTAATAAAAGCCATCTTTGACAAACGTACAGCCAAAATAATACTGAATGGGGAAAAGTTGAAAGCATTCCCTCTGAGAACTGGAACAACACAAAGATGCCCATTCTCACCATTTCTCTTCAACATAGTACTTGAAGTCCTAGCCAGAGCAATCAGGGAAGAGGAAGAAATAAAGGGCATCCAAATTGTTAAAGAGGTCAAACTCACTGTTTGCTAATGATATAATTGTTTACCTAGAAAACCCTAAAGACTCCTCCAAAAAGCTCCTAAAACTGATAAAAGAATTGAGTAGTTTACAGATATGAAATTAATATACACAAGTCAGTAGCTCTTCTATACACCAACAGTGACCAAGCTGAGAATCAGATCAATAACTCAGCCCCTTTTATAATAGCTGCAAAAAAATAAAATACTCAGGAATATATCTAACCAAGGAGGTGAAAGACCTCTACAAGGAAAACTACAAAACACTGCTGAAATAAATTATAGATGACACAAACAAATAGAAACACATCCTATGCTCTTGGATGGGTAGAATCAATATTGTGAAATGACTGTACTGCCAAAGGGAATCTACAAATTCAGTGCAATTTCCATTAAAATACCACCATAACTCTTCACAGAACTAGAGAAAACAATGATAAAATTCATATGGATCCAAAAAAGAGCCCACATAGTCAAAGCAAGAATAAAAAAAAAGAACAAAGCTGGAGGCATCACATTACCTGATTTCAAAGTATACGATAAAGCTATAGTCACCAAAACAGCATGGTACTGGTATAAAACTAGGCACATAGACCAATGGAACAGAATAGAGAACTCAGAAATAAAGCCAAATACTTACAGCCAACTGATCTTCAACAAAGCAAACAAAAACATAAAATGGGGAAACTTTTCAACAAATGGTGCTGGATTAACTAGCAAGCCACATGTAGGAGAATAAAATGGGATCCTCATCTCTCACCTTATACAAAAATTAAACCAAGATGGGTCAAGGGCTTAAATCTAAGACCTAAAACTATAAAAATTCTAGAAGATAACATTGAATCTCGACATTGGCTTAGGCAAGGATTTTATGACCAATAACCCAAAAGCAAATGCAATAAAAACAAAGATAAATAGTTAGGACTTAATTAAACTAAAAACTTTTGCATGGCCAAAGGAGCAGTCATCAGAGTAAACAGACAACCCACAGAGTGGAGAAAATCTCCACAACCCATACATCTGACAAAAGACTAATATCTAGAACTGAAACAAATTAGCAATAAAAAAAATCTCATCAAAAAGTGGGCTGAGGTCATGAATAGACAATTCTCAAAAGAAGATATACAAAAGGCCAGAAAACATATGAAAAAATGCTCAACATCAATAATGATCAGGGAAATGCAAATCAAAACCACAATGCAATACTACTTTACTCCTGCAAGAATGGCCATAATCAACAAAATTTTTTTAAAAAAGGTTAGCGTGGATGTGGTAAACAGGGAATACTTCTACACTGCTGATGGGAATGTAAACTAGTACAACAACTATGGAAAACAGTGTGGGATTTCTTAAAGAACTAAAAGTAGAACTACCATTTGATCTAGCAATCCCACACTCTGTATCTACCCAGAGGAAAAGTAGTCATTAAATGGAAAACATACTTGCATATGCGTGTTTATAGCAGCAAAATTCGCAATTCCAAAAATGTGGAAACAACCCAAATGCCCATCAATCAACAAGTGGATAAAGAAACTGTTTTTGATACATATATTTTATATATATATACACACACACACACACACCCCATATACATATATATACACACATACACACACACACACACACACACACACAATGGAATACCACTTAGCCATAAAAATGAATGAATTAATGGCATTTGCAGCAACCTGGATAAGATTGGAGACTATTATTCTAAGACTCAGGAATGGAAAACCAAACATTGTATGTTCTCACTCATAAGTTGGAGCTAAGCTATGAGGATGCAAAGGCATAAGAATGACACAATGAACTTTGAGGACTCAGGGGGAAAGGGTGGGAAAGCAGTGAGGGATAAAGGTGTACAAACAGGGTGCAGTGAATACTACTTGGGTGATGGGTGCACCAAAATCTCACAAATCACCATTTATGAACTTACTCATGTAACCAAAAACCACCTATTCCACAATAACCTATAGAAATAACAAATTAAAAGAACGAATTCTACATCCAGTAATATTGTCTTTTGAAAATGAAAGAGAAATTAAGATATTCTTAGGAAGGAAAACTGAAGGAATACCTCACTCGTAGATATCCCCTAAAAGAAATACTAAAGAGAGTACTCAGCCTGGAATGAAAGATCACTAGACAGTAACTCAAAGCTATAAGAAGAAATAAAGAACAGCAGGAAAGTTAGCTTCATAGGTAAATATAAAAGCCAGTATTATTTTATTTTGGGTTTGTAATACCTCTATTTTTCCCTGTATTATTTAAAAGATACATTTATAAAACGTATGTTAATGGGCATACAATATATACAGATGTAATTTGTGACAATTATATAAAAGGAGACAGAGCTATAAAGAAGCAGAGTTTTTTAAACGATCAAAACTAAGTTGATATTAATTTAAATTTGATTGTTATAATATCAAGATGTTAATTATAACCCACAGGGTAACTATTACAGGAAAAAAAAAAAACCCTAGGAAACATGCAGAAAAAGACATAAAAAAGGAATCAAAACTGTACACTAGACAAAATTATTATTATTATTAATTTTTTTTGAGACAAAGTGTTACTCTTGTTGCCCAGGCTGGAGTGCAATGGTGCAATCTTGGCTCACTGCAAACTCCACCTCTCAGGTTCAAGTGATTCTCCTGCCTCAGCCTCTAGGGTAGCTAGGATTACAGCCACCCACCATTACACCTGGCTAATTTTTGCATTTTTAGTAGACATAGGGTTTCACCATGTTGGCCAGCCTGGTCTTGACCTCCTGAGCTCAGGTGATCCACCCACCTCGGCTTCCCAAAGTGCTGGGATTACAGGTGTGAGCCACCACACCAGTCAAAAACATCATTATTTACAAAAGGAGACAGTAATAGAAGAATTGAGAAACAAAAAATTATAAACAGAAAACAAATAATAAAGTAGCAGAAATAAGTCTTTCTTTACCAGCAATTACTTTAAATGTAATTAGATTACTTTAAATGTAAATGGATTGAATTCCTAAGTTAAAAGGCAAAGATTGACAGAATACATAAAAATTATCATTTAACTATATGCTGCTTAAAAGAGACTCATTTTATATTCAAGGTCATAAATAGGATAAAACTAAAAGGATGAAAAAAATCTTATGGATACAAAAATTAGCCGGGTGTGGTGGTGGGTATCTGTAATCCCAGCTACTTGGGTGGCTGAGGCAGAAGAATTGCTTGAACCTGGGAGGTGAGGTTGCAGTGAGCCAAGATCAGGCCACTGCACTCCAGTGTGGGTGACAAAAGCAAGACTCCATCTCAAAAAAAAAAAAAAAAAAAAAAAAAAAAAAAAAAAAGAAAAAGAAAAAAAAAATCCTATGGGAACAGTAACCAAAAAAGAGCTGGTACTAATATCAGATAAAATAGACTTTAACACAAATATTATTATAAGACACTAGGTTGGATATTATGAAATAATGAAAAGATGAATCCATTAAGAAGATATAACAATTATGTACACATATGCACCAACAAAAGCCCCAAAAACATATGAAGCAGATTGACAGACTTGAAGAGATAAATAGACACTTCTGCAAGGATAGTTGGAGACTTCAGTATCTACTTTCAAAAATGGATATTAAAACCATACAAAAGATCAGTAAGGAAATGGGAGACTTGAGCAACACTATAGACCAACTGGACTAACAGACATCTGTATAGCAGTCTACTCGATAACAGAATACACATTTTCATCAAGTATACATGAAACATTGTTTAGAATAGACCATATGTTAGGTCATAAAACAAGTTTCAATACATTTAAATACTTAAAAGTTGTATGAAGTGTCTTCTCCAATCATAATGTAATGAAGCTAGAAGTTAAGGACAGAAGAAAAACAGGAAACTTCATAAATATGTGGAAATCAATACATTCTTAAGCAACCAGTGTGTTAAATAAGAAATAACAGGTAAGTTTTAAAATACATCAAGAAGAATAAAAACAAAAGCTCAACCCCAAGACACATTTAAAAATGTCATATAGTGAAAATGATATGTGGAGGAAGATTTATAGCTGTAAATGCCAACATTAAAAAGGAGAGAAATCCTCAATCAATAGCTAAATTTATACCTTAATTAACTAAAAAAAAGCAACCTAAACCCAAAGCTAGCAGAAAGAAGAAAGTAATAATAATTAGAGCAAAGATAAATAGAGAATAAAAAACTAATAGAATCAACAAAACCACAAGTTGGTTCTTTGAAAAAACTCAACAAAATTAATAAATATTTAGCTAGACTGACCAAGCAAAAAATAAATAAATAAACTCAGTTACTGAAATCAGAAGTGCAAGTAAAGACATCACTATGGACCTTACAGAAATGAAAAAAAGGTTACAAAGGGAAGCTATAAACAATTGTACATCAATAAGTTAGATTACTTACATAAAATGGATAAATTCGTAGAAACACACAAACTGCCAAAACTAACTCAAGAACAAATAGAAAATCTGACCAGATCTGTAAAAGTAAAGAGATTGACTTGGTAATCAAACCACCAAACAAGAAAAAGCCTAAGACCAGAGAACTTCACTGGTGAACATTACCGAACATTTTAAAGAACTAACATTAATGTTTTTCAAAATCTTCCAAAAAATTGAAGAGGAGTGAACACTTCCTAACTCATTCTATGAGGCCAGCATTACCTCAATACCAAAGCCAGACAAAGCGTCTTGAAGAAAAGACAATATAGACCAATATCCCTTATAATATACATGCAAAAATCTTTTGGGGGAAAAAAAAAAAAACTAGTAAATCGAACCTAGCAGCATATTTAAGGGATTACATACCATCACCAATGGGATTAATCCTAGGAATGTAAGAGTGGTTGGTTCAACATATGGAAATCAATTAATATAATACACCACATGAATGGAATGAAGGGGAAAATACCCAATATGATTATCTCAAGTGATGCAGAAAAGCATTTGACAAAAATCTAACACCTTCTTATGAAAAGAATTGCTCAAGAAGCTAAGAATAGAAGGAAACTTCCATAACATAAAAAGGAACATTTATGAAACACTCCACAGCTAATGTACATTTAATGATGAAAGGCTGAAAACTTTATCTTGATATCGGGAAAAAGATAAGGATGCACGTTTTCACCACTTCTACTCAACATTTTACTGAAAGCTCTAATCAAAACAATTAAGCAAGAAAAATACATAAAAGGCATGCAGATTGGAAAGGAGAAGGAGGCAAATCATCTATCCACAGATAATATTTATATGTAGAAAATCTTAAAGAATTCACAAAAGTTGATCAAAGCTAAGAAGCAAGTTTAACAAAGTTGCAGGATGCAATATCAACACATAAAAACCAGATGTATTTCTATATACTAGCAATTAACAGTCCCAATATGAAATTAAGAAAATAACTCTACTTACAATAGCACGAAAAATATAAAATAATTAGAATAAATGTAACCAAAGGGGTATAAAACTTATACACTAAAAACTATAAAACATTATGTGATGGTTAATATTATGTGTCAACTTGATTGGATTGAAGGATGCCTAGATAGCTGGTGAAGTACTGTTTCTGGGTGTGTCTCTGAGGGTGTTGCCAGAGGAGATTAACACAAGTCAATGGACTGGGAGAGGAAGACTCATCCTCAATGTGGATGGGCCCCATCCAATTGGCTGCCAGTGCAGCTAGAACAAAGCAGGTGGAAGAAAGTTGGATAAGCTGGCTTGCTGAGTCTTCTGGCTTTTATCTTTCTTCAGTGCTGGATGCATCCTTCCTTTGAACATCAGACTCCAAATTTTTTGGCCTTTAGGCTCTTGGACTTACACCAGTGGTTTGCCAGGAGCTCTTGGGACTTTGGCCACAGACTGAAGGCAGTACTGTCGGCTTCCCTACTTTTGAGGCTTTGGGACTAGGACTGAGCCACTACTGGCTTCCTTGCTCCTCAGCTTGCAGGCAGCCTATTGTGAGACTTCACCTTGTTGATTGTGTGAGTCAATTCTCCTTAATAAACTCCCTTTCATATATACATATATCGTATTAATTCTGTCCCTCTGGAGAACCCTGACCAACACACATTGCTAAGTAAAATTAATAATGACCGATATAAGGTCAATCACCTGGTGGGAGATGATTGAACCATGGAGATGGATTTCCCCATTTGACGCTGTTCTCCTGATAGAGTTCTCATGAGATCTGGATGTTTAAAAGTGTGTGGTGCCTCCCACATCTCTTCTCTCTTCCTCCTGCTCTGGCCATGTAAGACATTCCTGCTTCCCCTTCACCTTCTGCCATGATTGAAAGTTTCCTGAGGCCTTTCCAGAGGCCACCATGCTTTCTGTACAGCCTGTGGAACCGTGAGCCAATTAGACTTCTTTTCTTTATAAATTACCCACTCTCGGTTATTTTTTATTAGCAGTGTGAGAACAGACTTATATACAGATGATACTCTCTAAAGTGATTTACAGATTAAATGCCAAACCTGCCAAAATTCCAATGGCTTTTTTTTTTTTTAATTTTGCAGAAACAGAAAATTAGTTCTAAAATTTATGTAAAAGTACGAGGGACTCCAAATGCCAAAATAATCTTGAAAGAGAAAAACAAAGTTGAAAGACTCATATTTCCTGATTTCAAAACTTATTATAAAGCTACAATAATCAAAATAGTGTGCTACTGGCATGGGAATAGACACGTGGAGCAACAAAATAGAATTGAGGGCCCTAAAATAAACCTAAGCTTCTATAGCTCATTTGACAAAAATGCCAAGATCATTCAAGAAGCAAAAAATTTGCTCTTCAATAAATAGTGCCAAAACAACTGGATATCTATATGCAAAAGAATGCAGTTAAATTTCTAGCTCATACCATAGGCAAAAATTTACTAAAAATATATCAAGCATCTAAATAGAAGAGCTAAAACTCTAAAACTCTTAGAAGAAGACAGGGTAAATATTCATAATCTTGGATTTGGCAAGATATTCTTAGATATAACACCAAAGCGTAAATAAATGAATGGGAAACTGGACCATTATGGTTAAAGGTAGGAGGGAACATATATAATTCAAAGGGTATCAAACAAAGGACAAAAATTGGTAAATTGGACTTTATTGAAACTAAAAACTGTATGTAACAAAGGACACTATAATTAAAAGATAGACTGTGGAACAAGAGAAAATGTTTTCAAATTGTAAATACCATTAGAATCTATTATCCAGAATATATAAAGAACTCTTAGTACTCAACACAAACAATACAACTAAAAAACAGAACAAAGGACTTAAGTGACATTTCTCTGAAGATGGTATACAAATGGTTAACAAGCACATGAAAAGATGCTCACCATCATTAGTTATTAGGAAAATGCAAACTAAGACCACAGAGATACCATTTCACAGCCACTAGGATAATTATGATTTTAAAAAGGAAAATAACAAGTGTTGGCAAGGATGTAGAGATGTTAGAACTCTTGTACATTGCTGATGAGAATATAAAAAGATGTAGTCATTGTAGAAAACAGTTTTGTATTGACTTAAAAAGTTAAACAGCATTATCATATGACCCAGCAATTTTACTCCTAGGTATATAGTTAAAAGAATAGAAACCAGGTTTCAAACAAATATTTATATCTGATTGTTGATAGCAGCATCATTCCCACTAGCCAAAAGCTGGAAGCAACCCAAATGTCCATCAGTGGATGAGCTGATAAATAAAACACAATGTATAATAATGGACTATTATTTTTCAGCCATACAAAAATGAAGTATTGATACATGCTACAATATGGATGAACTTTAAACATCTTATGTGAAGTGACAGAAGCCAGACACAAAAAGCCACATATTCTATGATTCCATTTTTATGAAATATTCATAATAGGCAAATTCATAGACAGGTTCATGGTTGCTAGGGCTGGATAGGAGGCATGGGGCAGTGACTGTTTAATAGTTATGAGGTTTCCTATTAAGTTTCCTTTTGGGTTTTGGAACTAGATAGATTTTATAGTTGATCACATTGTGAATGTACTCAATGCCGCTTAATTGTACACTTGGTTAATTTGATGAATGATATGTTACCTCAATTGAAATAAAAAGATGTTAGAAAAAGAATAATGGTATATAAATCAATTTAAATCAGAGGAAAGGAGATGAAGATGACAAAAGCAGGGAACAAATAAAAACCCAAAATATAATAGAAAAGATCAATCAAGCCAGCTGAAAAAGTATTTGTGATATAGATTACAAGAAAAAAAAGAAGCCAAAAGCAAACTATTTGTTGTAAAAATCAGACATTCAACTATAGGTACAGTAGAGACAGAAAAAATAATATAACACTATTGATACATTTATGTATTGATACATTTATGTCAGTAAATTGAATGCTTTAATAAAATGCACACATTCCTAAAAAATAACTTCCCCAAAATAATTTGAGAAGAAATAGAAAACCTAATTGTTTTTGTAACCCTAAAGAAATGGAATTTGTTAGTGTAAAATGTTCCCAGAAAGAAAGCATCAGGCCCAGATTGTTTTACCTGTGCATTCCACCAGGCATTCAAGAAACATCTCATTCTGGTCTTTTACAAAGTCTTCTAGAGAATTGTGAAAGACCGTATTGCCTATTCGAGTCGATGAAGATAGTATAGTAAACAAAAGGCAAGATTTTATGAATTTCTTGTTCAAGATGCTTTGGTTTGATTTTGCCTCTTTATGCCTCCAAAAATTCTCCCTCCTAGCCTTCAACCATAATGCTCCAATTTCCCATTTATTTATTTATCCATTCATTCAAAAACACTTGTTGAATGTCCATAATGTGCCAGGCACCTTTCTAGGTGCAGTGAATAAAGTAGATTAAAATCTTCCTTGGACAGAGTTTCCATTCCATTGGTGGGATATAGGCAGTAAACGTAGTCTGTGTTGGACTAAGGAAACTTGAGTTCAAAGGAGAACTCCTGGAAGGAGAGATCACTTCAGGGGTCATCTGTATAGAGACACTTTAAAAGCCCCAAGACATGATGAGTATTTAAGTAAATACAAGACTGTCCCTAAGTGCAGAAGGAGATCCAAGCACTGATCTGAGAGGTAAGGACTCTATTAGTATGAGAAATATTAATAAAGTCAGAAATAAGAGAAGGAACCAATAAAAGAGACTGAGAAGAAGCCGTTCATAGGATCGAAGCAGACCAGGAGAGTTTGGTGGCTAGACACCAAGCCAAAAAGTATTTTCAAGAAGAGGGAGTGGTCTGTTGTATTGAATACTACTGTCTGTTCAAATAATTGCCCCTGGGTTTAAAATATGAAAGTTATTGAAGGGTACTTAAATCAGAGCCGCTTTACTGACAAAAGCCTGGCTAGACAATTTGAGTGGGAATGGGAGAAGAGGAATTGACTACAGTGAGTATGGACAATTACTGCAAGAATTTTCCTCTAATGGGTGGTAAAGAAACGCAGTGCGAGACGGAGGGAAAAGTGGGATGAATATGCTGCTTCTTTTGTGTTTGTGTTTGTGTTTTCAGTGTTTGAGAAAGAAGAGCATGCTAAATGTTGATGTTAATAATCAGCAAAAAGAGAAAACTTAATCGGGGTTGGGGGAAGATTTTTGAAGCAAAGATCTGGAGTAGGTAAGAGGTGGTGGTGTCCAAAACATGAGAAAATGGTTTAGCCTTGGCACATGGAGAGTTTACTCATACTTTTCAGGTGAGAGGCAGGGGATATGAATGCTGATGTTGGCAGCAAAGGTATAGAGAGGCCGGGGAGTGAGGACATTCCCTTCTGATGCTTCAGCTTTCTCAGTGGAGTAGAAACAAAGTCATCCGGTGGAGAAGAGGACGAAAGAGGAGGTGCTGAAAGTTAGAAGACAGAGAAGGTAAGAAAGAGTTTAGGGCAGTGCGAGACATAGGATGAAACACTGCTTTCTTATCCTGTGAAAATTGCGAATATTTAAAAAATTCTAATGATAATTTTGGAGAATTCAGTGAACCGTAAGGGAATAAGCATATGGTTGCTGGATAGAATCTGTGACTTATTTGAATTCTAGGTTATTAAACTAAGGAGAGCAAGACCTTATGTCTACAAAAATAAAAAAAAAATACAAAAATAAGCTGAGTGTGGTACTGCATGACCGTAGTCCTAGCTACTTGGGAGGCTGAGGCAGGAGGATCACTAGAGCCCAGAAGTTCCAGGTTGCAGTGAGCTATGATCGCACCACTGCATTCCAGCCTGGGCAACAGAGTGAGATGCTGTCTCTAAAATAAATAGATAGATAAATAAATTAAGTAAGTAAGTAAGCAAGGAGAGTAGGCAGGGTGTGTATATGCATGTGTGTGTGTGTTTCCAGCTTTGTTCGCCGGAGTGGGTACAAAGAGAGAAAAAGCGGAATTTTACCATGGTTGTAGTTTTGCCAGGTAATATCATGAAAAGAGGCAGGGTCAAGGAAGTTGAGGATGTGCAAAAGAGACTAATAAAAATGACTGTGGAATTCAATCTGGGTAGGGAGAGAAAAAACAGATGAAGGTTGATACAGCGTAGTACCTGCTGTCAAGGAATTCACAGTATTGTGTGTCAGACAAACACACAAATAGATACCTTTATTATATTGTATTATTATATAAAGACTAGAAGAGATGGGGAGGATGGAGGGGGTGTTTCAGGGAGGAGGGGGTGATCAGATGTGTCAAATTCTGCTGACCGCTTAAACCAAGATGAAGACTGACTTCTAAAGAAACTAAACATGGGTAAGTTATTTGGGTAAATTATTCTTATCCAAAATATAAAAACTAGAGGAAAGTAGAAAGTTGAGAGATGACAATCACATATGTTTTATCACCATCAAAACAACTCTTATTTACATTATTAAATGATCCTTCTCATCCCTGTTTTTAATGTGAGGTTTCACTTTTTTATATAGCTGAAGTTTATGGTGCATATATAATTTTTTATTCTGCTTTTTATTCATTTTGAGATTTTTTCTATAGTATTACAACTTTATTGTCAATAGTTTTTAGTGGTACATAATATTATTTGTGTGGATTTACCATCTGTTATTTAACTCTTCTTTCAATGCTGGATATTTAAGTTGTTTACGGTTTTCTGTTGTTATAAATAGCCCTGTAATGAAAAGCTCTTTGCCAAAAGCTTTATCAGCAGTTTTAGATGACTTCCTCAGGGGAGAGTATCAAAACCTTAACTACTGTTTCAAAGAAATGAACTTTTGAAAACACTGTTTTAGGATTTTTTGAAACTAACTAATTAAGCACTACTTTTCATAAGCCTCTTTCTGTTTTCTCTGGATTCTGAGCAGATAGCTCTCACATTTTCAGTTCTCATATTCTAATAATCACTTAATTTATTCTTTGGAGGGAAGCCATAAAGTATGTAGAAACAGATGTATTTCCAAACATATACTGATGTGTTCATTTATTAAGGTCAGCAAAACAGAGGAGGGGAAGACGGCTCCACGATCATAAACAAGAGAGATGGCCCTGCCAAGAATGGCACAACAAATTTGCCTTTATTTTAGCTGTGTCTTCTGGGGTGGTCTCTTCTCCAGCATGGTCATCTCCGCCTCCACACATGGCTATACATGGAGACCAGGGAGGGGATACAGTCACCCATGAATCATTTCTCGGGGCCATGACCCTGATGAGGGCCAAGGGAGTGGAGAAACTCTCTTGAGGTTTTACTCATCATCTGTTGTTTTTGCCTACCCTAAAAATATTTCTTCTTCTAATAACACTATCTCAGTTATCCTTCCCCCAACCAGGTCTTCATCCACATGATTTAGGTGGTGGTGACTCTCTTGCTCCTCACCTAGGGTTGTCTCATGACCTAGGGCTGGCCAATCAGAGTAGTCCAACCATGGCCATAGTGACTGGTTATTCGCTGTAAGGGTGATGTAAGCCACATGCTACTGAAGTCCCTTGTGGGGAGATTGCAAAACACCATCTCAGAAAAAAAGTACAGCCAAGAGGGCAAGCTAAGAGAGAAAAATATAAGGCCAGCAGGAGGTGACAGAGAACACACTTGCAGGTAACATGGGTTTTCAAGGAGACTGAAATCTGTTAATTATTATCAAACTTGGTCATCATTTAGACCTCCTCCTTGAGAAACACTGTCCTCTGAGGACACTCGTTCCATCTCAGTACTGACGAAATCATCAATCTCCCACAGGAGCAAAATCTTCATAATGGGATGCTGCTATTTCAACATCCAGATCTCCCTTCAGAACAAGCACCTTCAGTCAAGTGCTTTTTCTCTTGTGACTTTTGAGAAGACTTACTTTTCCCAACCATAGAAATGATTAGTTTTTGAATAATGGAGGTTTTCCTTGCTGATTGCCACTCCCAGTCTGTGAGCTTTGAGGGCAGGTTAGATTTTGAAGACATTATACCTTAGTGTTTTTTTTTTCAAAGCTTGAAATGTGTTCAGCTTTGAGCAGATTTTCCATATTTTTCATGTTAATATTTTTGACCCTATCATCCATGCTGTTCAAGACACGCATCTGGAAGTTGAGCCCTACCTGTTTCTCCATTCCCATCCATCAGTCATCATCTGCTTCCTAAATGCTTTTTGAATGTATCCACATTTATTGCTTTGTTTGGTTTACAGTAGCATTCTCAATTCTCACCTTGCATCACAATTATTTGGGGAGCTTAAAAAAATTGATACCCAGATGTCACTCTCAGATATAATTTATCTGGAATGATATTCAACATCAGTAGTTTCAAAAGCTCTTCAGCCATCTCTAATATCTAGCTAAAGTTGAGGACCACTGGATTTGAAGCTAACTTTAGATCGTCATCATCTTTTCAGGGCTACTAAATTAGTTTTCTAAGTTGTCAACTTGCCTCCTCCAATCTGGTTTCGTTCCCATCTGTCCTCCATGTCATTTCCAGGGGAATATTTGTAAAACACCAATCTGATTCTGTCACTCCCATGACTATGACTCCTCTGTGACCCTAACCTCTGCATGGCTTTAAAGACAACCTCATTGTCCATCTCCTCAATAGCATCTCTGTCCCTTCCCCCTCCCAGTTTTCTATAGTGGTACCAAAGTAGTCCTTGGCGTTCATAAGAGAAATATCTCAAGACAGTTGTGAAACTCCATTTTCTGGAAAGTCGTGTAATTTCATCCCATAGAAGGCCATAACTTATAACAGAGAAACTGTGACTTCCACACAGATTCTATAAATGCAAATGTAATGTAATTTAAATAGCAATAACAGTGTACTTTGTCATAAAAATAACCTCCACAAAATATTGCATTACATCTCTATAGTAACACTGACCAAGAGTGATGAATGATGTTAATTATTCCTACTGAGTCCACATTTATATACAGGTGTGATTAGGAAAAGCCCTCTCTTCACAAAGAGAATCTAAATTCTACAAAGAAAAATATTTCCCAAAAATTTGAACTAACTTTTATTTTGCAGGATATGCTGTTCCAAAGCCTTGATAGTACTTTTGCTCTGCATGGATTCTTTTTTCTG
>NW_012098099.1:5661061-5667658 GCF_000951045.1 Mandrillus leucophaeus
TGGAGTGCAGTGGTGTGATCGTGGCTCACTGCAACCTCCATCTACTGGGGTCAAGCAGTTATCCTGCCTCAGTCTCCTGGTAGCTGGGATTGTAGGCAACCGCCATTGTGCCCAGCTAATTTTCGTATTTTTAGTAGAGAAGGGGTTTCACCATGTTGGCCAGGCTGGTCTCGAACTCCTGACCTCGTGATCCACCCGCCATGGCTTCCCAAAATGTTGAAATTATAGGCATGAGCCACTGCACCTGGCCTGCATGGATTCTTATAATGAGTCAGAGACCTGTTAACACTCTGTTAACCACCATTTCATCATTCGTCTAATTTTTAAGTTGATGAGAAATTTTTGAATTGGTTCAAGAAATTATTGAAACAGCTTCACAAATCACCTTTACTTTTTCCAAATGCTGTACTTATTCACATTCAAACTTTTAGATGTGTTAATATTTTTCTTTGTCATTTATCCAGAACTTCTCTTTTCTGTCCAAGAACTACCAATTTCACTCTTAACGGCCACCACCATCATTAGGAATTAGCACCCCTTTGTGGCTACTCATTTTGTGAGTTAGCATGCCTATGTGCTGATAAATACCTGAAGAGAAGTCTAGTTGAGATGTGACTGCTGGTGGTCCACAGACTCATTTGCTTGTTTAGTGATGTGTTATGCACCCTACCTTTCAAGTATGGGTGAGTCAAATCTAGCCTCAGTAAAATTAAAATTAGTGAAATGTCATAGACCTCTGGTATCACAAATAGGGCAGTCCAAAAGCAACCCTGGAAGCTCTCCCCAGGTTGCCTGCATGATGAATGAGTGAGGACAATGAGTTTTCCCCATGTCAGGAGGTCAGGCTGCACCTGATCTCAACTCCCCCTGAATCTTAAGCTGGCAATGGGTGGCTTTCCTAAGCAGCTAAACAAATGACATCAAAATCATACTGCCTAATGCCCAAGTGGTCCATTTCCTGCCCCACCACTAGCTTCCGCTCACAGGTAAACTTGCTCTATCTATTGATATATTAGAAAGTTGAGCAACTTCTTGATGAGTGAGAAAGGGAGTTGGGCCCCTCTCGCAGAAGGTACACTCACGACCTGTTCCAGCATTCCCCAGAGTGAGAGATCAGAGAAATGTGTCCTTTCTTTTCTTGCTGACGTTTTCTTTGTAAGTCTCATCAAAAACCCTGTCTTTAACTCATAACCAGTGAGGTGAATTTCAACCTGAGCCCTGTTACATGATGGACTTTTAGTACAGTTGTGAATTCTACAAACTGAGAATCCAAGTGTTGCTTTTTTTGTTTTTTGGGGGGAATGAAGTCTCACTGTGTCGCCCAGGCTGGAGTGCCATGGAGCGATCTTGGCTCATTGCAACCTCCATCTCCTGGGTTCAAGCAGTCCTCCCTGCCTCAGCCTCCTGAGTAGCTAGGATTACAGGCACCCATCATCATGCCCAACTAATTTTTTTAGTAGAGATGGTGTTTTGCCATGTTGGCCAGGCTGGTCTTGAACTCCTGACCTCAGGTGACCTGCCCGCTTTGGCCTTCCAAGGTGCTGGGATTACAGGTGTGAGCCACTGTGCCTGCCCTTGTGTTGCTTATTTTTATTATGATGCTACATTGGCCCATGCTGTCTTGTGTTCCTCTCTTTTCGCATGTTCTGTTCATCTGTCTATAATTTCTTCCTTTGGCCACGTGGAAAACTTCATTTGTCCTTCAAGATTTACCTGTGCACTATTAACCCCTCAGCTCCTGGCCCTTGTCTGAAGCAGTGAAAAACCAACCCCTCTTTTGTGCTACTGAAAGATGCAACTTACCTACACAGTTCTCAGCACTGGGGCATTGCTTTCCAAGATTGGCCCACTCTCTAGGAGCCAGCAATTTACTATACTATTTATTTTTTCATGTAAAATCCCTTTTTTGAATTACCTAAGTAATACATATTGGTGAATAATTAGAAAGTACCCAATATAACCCAAGGATACTTTTACATATTTTGTTGATACCATTTTAGGTTTATTTAATAAAAATGGCTTAATGCACTACCAATATCTTAAAACCTACTTTCTTTTCTTATTGGAAAATTTGGCAACTCATTGTTATTTTTATTTTCATTTATTTAGTTTGTGGCAAAAGTAAACATTTAAAATAGGTTTACTGGTGAATTGCATTTTTTGTGGGTCTTACTTGTTCCTGTGTTTGTATTTGTTCTTCTATTAAGTATTTATCTTCTACTTATTGATTTCTAGAAAGTCCTTTTTCAGTGAATATATTAACTCTTGATCAGCTATGTAAATACTATTTATATTGTAAACATTTAAATCCGTTTATAATTTTATTTGTATTAAAAAATCTTAACTTTACAATTTAAATTTTGTAAGTTTTATATTTTGCAGTAAAATCTGTTAGTCTTTTGTAAGGATTTCTGCCTTGGTATCATGCTTAAAAAATCTTTTTCTATGAGAGGTATTGAAATTATTTTCCTAAAAATAATTTCATGGCCATATTGGAAACTTTAACCTATGTTAGTATATTCTCTCCCTGTCCCCTCTCCTCTCCTACTTCCTTTGGTGAATGTTTATTAGGTTTCCATTCTGGTCAGGCACTCACTTTTTTTTCGTACTGAAAATGTAGTGAACAAGGATGACATGATTCCTGCCTCCATGGAGTTAACATTCTGAAGAGAAAAACAGATAATAGATACAAAACCAAATAGATATAGATTATAATGTCACAGAGTGATAGGTGCTATACTAAAAAATGAAGGAGGAGGAGCTTGAGAATGGGGTGGGGTGTGTCATGCAAATGAGCCAAAATGGCCTCAGTATATTACTCCTGGGTTTATGACTTCTTCACAGTAGGCTGAGATCTGTTAGCTTAAATGCCCGCTAGCACCACACTCAAATTTTTACGCATCCAAATGTTGTAAACATAACCAAATAAACAGATTTTTAACCATTGAGAGCCTTCCTGCTTTGCATACTCTGCACACCTATGCCCTACATTTGCTGGCCATAGATAAGCCACAAAGTTATAAAGACCTCAAGACACCACTATCCTGTAAAAGAACATTGAGCAGAGATCAGAAACAGGCTTTGAGGGAAGACTGTTCAGGTCAGAGGGAACAGCAAGTACAGAGGTCTTCAGGCTGCACAGAGTTAAGTGTGTTCAGAAAAGCAGGAACATCAATATGCTGGAGACTTGATCCATTTTTTTCTCTATTCATTTCAAATGCACTTAAAAAAATCCTAGGTTCTTATATATATTTGATTTGTTTCTGACCATTAATTCTGTTCCCTTACCAGGAACATTGAATAGATTTTCCATTATTAAACTTTTAAAATGTCACCCAGCAAACTTCTGCAATTTTCTTCATGTAAGTCACCACAATGATTTTAAAGTTTATCCATGACCAGGCACGGTAGCTCATGTCTGTAATCCCAGCACTTTGGGAGGCCATAGTACGCAGATCACCTGAGGTCAAGAGTTCCAGACTAACCTGGCCATCATGGTGAAACCCCATCTCTACTAAAAAATGCAAAAATTAGCCAGGCGTGGTGGGTGGGTGCCTGTAGTCCCAGTTACTTGGGAGTCTGAGGTAGAAGAATCACCTGAACTCAGGAGAGTTGCAGTGAGTTGAGATTGCAGCATTGCACTCCAGCCTGGGTGACAGAGCAAGACTCTGTCTCAAAAACAAAAAACAAACAAACAAAAAAGTTTGTTCATTTGCATTTTGTATTTTGATTGCTCCTGAATATTTAATCTTTTGTTTTTTAAAAATTACATTTTCTAATTGGTTGTTGATAGTGTATAGAAAAGCTAATTTCTTTTTATATTTGTTGGTTTTATAATAATCTTCTTTAATAACATGTCTTATTAGGCCCAATGATTTTTCAAAAACAATCTTTTTTTTTCTTCTTAATCATATCATTTCCAAATTGATAATTTCCTTTTTCAGTTATATCTTTTATTATGTTGTTTCCTTAATGAGTTGAATTAGCTGAATTACTCAGATAAATTCCTTTAGTCACTGTCAATAAGAGTCAGAGATACAAACTCTTTGTAGGTGTTCATTGATCTTTTCAATTTTTCGCATCTTTCCAGAGGGTGGTCAATTTTTTCATGATCTTTCGGTCTTGTGAAAGTCAGGGATTCAACCCCTCTCTAGTACTGAATACACTCTGACTTTTTTATTCACAATGAGATGGAAATTTCAAGGGGCAAAGGGGAAAACTGAGAACAATCAAGAGGTTTCCCTTGTCTTCACTCCATCTCAAGTATAAGGCCAAGCAGTCTGCAGGCATCACTAGCACTGGAAGTACCCTTCATGAGGTTCTCAAACGGTCAAGGTGGTTCTGGACTGTGGGTTGATAAGGCTTCCTGGGAGAGGCTCAGAAGGGGTGTGCTCAGAGCTGAACCTCTGAGTGGGTGATGACTGTAGCAAAGAAGAGCTGGGAGGGGTTTGGATTCCTGTATTATAAAGTTCTCAGGTCAGAAATTGTGGGTCCGCTATAAATTCTAAGCTAACTTTCATTCTTCTCTTGGGAGCTGGAGGAGTAAATTTCTCTCTATTATTTCATAGAAATATAAAAGGTAAGAGGTCAGTCACTGCTGTCTTCATGCCCATCAGTTTCTTGTGAGAAGAAAACCAATACGGATAGCTATCACCGGTCTCAAGTTCAGCAGAGGGGTTATTCCCAAGGCTCTTTCATAATACTGAACTGGTAACTGAAATTATTTTCTTCAGATATAATGTCACTCCTGTTTAATTGCTTGGATGGTTCCTGAAAAACCTCAGGTGAACAGAAAAGAGGAGGAGGAAAATTTTCTCCAGTACCATTTGTCCAGATCAAAGTCCAGTTATTTTTAAAGACAAAGGCAAGCGCGTTTGCTCCACCTGGAGCTTCTGAGCTTTGTCGGGGGCTGAGGCACTGCACGCCTCTCTAGTGAGCATCACTGGCTCAGGTGGGAGCTGGCTCTGCCAGTATGCACCCCACATCATGCACCCAGCTCAGCCCAGCCCGCCTCCCGCGTGCCTCCTTGGCCCAGGATAGATTGGGAGAATGCTCTGACCTCTTGCTCCAGCGACAGGGTCTGGGGCATTTCCTCTGTAACTGGCACCTTGTACACCTTTTATTTCCAGCTCTTGGTTTGGGGGTTGAGAATGAAGTTCTGATGGGTATCTCTTCCCATCTCTAAAGGCAGGTTTTGTTTTTCTTCCCAGATGGTGGCTTTCCATCTCACCTGTTCTGAATTTGGCAAGAAAGCCTCAGTTTTTTTTTAACCATATGGATAGCACTCTTTCCTATCATCAGGGATGTTAAAAAAAATCATCTCCTCCGTTTTTATGTTATATTATTTCAATAAAGATCTTTGGGGGGGGGGTGGCAGTTAAACTCACATAGGCTCAATTAGTCAAGTTGAAAGGGAAGAAGGGCACTTTAATAGTGTGGTGAGGTGCTTCCAGTCCATGTATTTAAGACACTGCTTTCAGCTCAAGACTTTATACAAATAAAAATGATCTGTGAGATTGACTGAGTCCATATGCAAATCAGAAGAACCACATGCTCTTTATTGATGTCATGGATTCAATTGCCTGTTCATTCACTTGCTTATTTGTTTGTTGACTGAGTCACTTAAGAGTATTACTGAGAATTATGATCAGCACTGGATGACAAAAGTGAACAAGATATTGTGGTGGTTGCTACATGAACGTATCCAGGTAGCAAAGTGGTGTCCAGCTATACACACATTGCACATATGTCAATGTCCTGATTTTGATATCAAACTAGAGTTATGTTAAATGTTATGCAAAATCCATTGGGGGAAACTTGGTCAGTAATACACCAGGCCTCTATTTTTGTAACTTCCTTGGAATGTATTGCTTTTACAAAATGACTTTTTAAAAAGTGAACAAGATAAACATGATCACCCTCCTGGAGAGCCTGTTTATAAATGAATTGTAAAAGGCTGCACATGTGTGTGAAGATAGCCTCCACTCCTTTTGATCTCCCAGCTTTATTAAAATATAATTGGCAAATACGCATCATTAAACAAATAAACCTTATTTTTCAGAGCAGTTTTAGGTTCACGGCAAAATCGAGTAAGTGCAGAATTTCTATATGCTGTCTGCTCCCACACATGCACAACCCCCACTCCCCGCTATCAATATCCCCTACCAGAATGGTACATTTCTTACTATTGATGAACCTATATTGACACATCATTATCACCCAAAGTCCATTGTCTACATTAGGGTTCACTCTTGGTGTTGTATACATCCTATGAGTTTAGAAAAATGTACAATGACACATACACACCCTTATAATAACATCTGAAATTGTTTCACTGCCCTAAAAATCCTCTATGCTCTGCCTATTAATCCCTCCCCCTCCCTAATCCCTGAAAGCTGCTGATTTTTTTTTTTTTTTTTTTTACTGTCTTCATAGTTTTGTCTTTTCCAGAATGTCATATGCTTGAAATTCATAGTATGTTGCCTTTTCAGATTGACTTCTTTCAATCAGTTATATGCATTTAATTTTCTTTCATATGTTCAGGGTTTGATAGCTCATTTGTTTTTAGTGCTGAATAATATTCCATTGTCTGGATGT
>NW_012098099.1:5668198-5673022 GCF_000951045.1 Mandrillus leucophaeus
CCATTTTTAATTGGGCTATTTGTTGTCTTACTGTTGAGTCTTAGGAATTCTGTGTATATTTTGTACCATAGTTGTATTTGTCTGTTCTCACACTGCTAAGACATATCTGAGACTGTGTAATTTATAAAGGAAAGAGGTTTAATTGACTCACAGTTCCACATATGAGTTAGAAGCCTCTCAATCATAGTGGAAAGTGAAGGAGGAGCAAAGTCACATCTTACATGGCAGCAGGCAAGAGAGCTTGTGCAGGGGAACTCCCATTTATAAAACCATCAGATCTCGCGAGGCTTATTCACTACTACGAAAACAGTATGGGGGAAACTGCCCCTGTGATGTAATTATCTCTACCTGGTCCCACCCTTAACACATGGGGATTATTACAATTCAAGGTGAGATTTTGGCGGTGACGCAGCCAAACCATATCAATAGTCCTCTATTAGATGTCTGTCTTTTGCCAGCATTTTCTCCCAGCCTGTGGCTTGTCTTCTCATTCTCTGGATCCATTTCCTTTTTACTAACAATCTGATGATTAACAGCTGGTATGGGGCAGAAAACAGTCTCTCCATTAGACTTTGCCCACGTTCTGGGGACCTCACCATGTTCTTAACTACAGGAGCAGTTCTGTGTGAGGGCTGTGCTTGGGAGCACAGGCTCTGGGATGTGTTAACTTATATATGAGTCTTGGTTCCACTGTCTATGAGGTGTGCAGCCCAGGTAGATTACCTAGTATCTCTGTCTTTCCGTATCCTCAATCATAGATGTCTTAAAACCAACACTTACCAGCTAGAATTGTTGTCAAGATAGTGTGATCTTATCCTGGTAGAGGATTTGGGGCAGTTGATGGGACATAGTAAATTTTACATAAATGTTTTTATGGATATTCAGACAAGCCTTCGTGACATCCATTTTGGCTATAGTATCTTAATTAATAAGTTTTAGTTTTACAAGTATTTTCCCCTCTTGGAATATGTGTGATTCCAGCAGTGGTTATGAAAGTTGTATCTGCATTCACCCTCTGGCAGCAGTGTTCTGAGAGCTCTGTGTGTGTGTGAGTGTGTGTGTGTGTGTGTGTGTATGTGTGTGTATGTATTTAGAAGGGTTTCAGAGGTCCCTTTCATTTTTTGCTCCTTTTCCATGTAGAAATTAAATGGATCATCCATTTGGGTAGCTTGGTAACACTCTGCTGTCTATTACCATTGAACTTTTCCCTCATCTCACCCCACAGGCTACAGACATTTGGGGTTTTATTTAATCACTTTTTCCAACAAATTGAGGACTTTGCTACATTCTGTGATACTACTTGTTTTGTACTTTACATGTAATATAATGATGACAGTTATCACTCCTATTTATTGGTCATCTCCTGTAACCTAGATACTATGATAAACACTTTTCTTATATCACTACTCTCCATTTCAAGAGCAGGTAAGTTGAGGCTTCGCCGGTGAATTGACCTGCAAAGTTCACCCAGCTGATTAGACATAGAACTGGGATTTGACCCCAGACTCTCTGACTCCAGGCTCTTCACCACAATGCGCAGACCACCAGATACTCCACTCCAGAGATTCCCAAAGCATTGTCCCAAAAGCACATGAGGAGGAATAACTTTGAAGGGGGAATTAAAACAAATCCATCTTCCTGGGTCCCACCTCAGATCTAGGAATCAGGCTGTCGTCTTTCTCTCCCTCTCTGAACCTACCTTTTCCCCACAAATGTTTCACACTTTATCAGAAGGAAGAAACCTTCCAGATCCTGGGAGGAGAAAACAGATGTCAGGAAGTAAAGCTATGTGGGCTTATGGGTAGAAATGAATAAGTTTTCATCCGACTATGAACAAAGGCTGCCAAACTCTAGGGAGAAAGTTATGTAACATGCATTTTTCTCTAGAGTTCTCAGGTTTATTTTTTTGAATCTGTTTCTGTGGCAATATGGCTACACTGTTCAGAAGTTTTCCTTTATGCTAGCTATACCATTTTTCAAGATCTAGTTATAGGAGATAATAAAAAGAAAGTCAATATTAATTATGCTTTTGGAGAAACGAGCTAGTAATTCAGGTTTGGGTGATTTTGAAAGCAAAGGTGAAAGTGAAAGTATAATGGATGATTTCCTTTCTTGATAACAACATATTTATTTAAAATAAAAGACTAACTCAGTGTGGAAGGTAGACAGGTTTCGGTTCAACCAAATGGATAATTTTTCTCTCTGACATCTGTAGAAATTGAGTCAGCTTCTTCATGTGATTGTTATAAAGATAGAGATATATATTAATAACAGAGCCTGACAGACAGTAACAAACATTCATATTATTTTATTATAATTATTACCACTATTATTGTTATAAATTATAGCTGATAAAAAGTGCTGAGCCGGGTGCAGTGGGGGTGCACACCCATAGCTCCTGGTGCTCCAGAAGCTGAGATGGAGGGATTGCTCAAGCACAGGAGTTCAAGTCTAGCCTGGGAAACATCCCTCTCTCAAAAAAAGGCTGGATAGAGCAAGTGCAAAATAAATTTTTTGGTAAAGAATTTCAGTGGAGATTTGAAATGGAAATCCCAGTGACCTATTTCTACTTCAAATGAATCTGCTAAACACAGATAATTACAATTCTTATTTATTTATTTATTTATTTATTTATTTATTTATTTATTTATTTATTTATTTTTGCTATTTAGAAATCTTGTGCCCCCTTCCTCCAGCACAGAAAGGATGCTTTGTTCAAATTCTTAGGTACTTGGTGTCCTCAGGGAGATCCTGTCAGCGTGATGACTCTTCTTGTTTTGACAGGAGCTCCAATCTGTTAGATGATATTTTGAAGCAGGTCTTTGGGGAAGGGACACCTAGACCCAGTGAAGGTCATGGTGATTATTATTGGAAAATGGGACATCGCTCTGCTTGTATAAGTAATTGGTGTCAAATGAAATCTTCCTAGAAATAGTAACTGTGCTGTGCTTGGCTGATCCTGCATTCCCAGAAGTTCTCCATTCATGAGTAAATGAGGCACATAACAGAGAATAACCCCTTTCTGCCAAGCAGCCTAGCACTGAGCAGCATTATCTGGGGATTGCTGCAGCCAGGATGTATGGATTTGCTCTTGCTTAATTTGTTCATAGGTTCCAGAGGGAGCAGTGCTTTTCTCTCCCTTTAAAAATGTTTATTCAAATTTGGTGACTCTGCAATTTGGCTGGGAAAGGCCACAGGGAGACAGGTCAAATAATGGGACACTCACTTCAGGCAAAATGGCCTTCCTCACCTCTCCAGCTGGCTGACTCTTCATTATCCTTTAAAACTCAAAGGAGGTATGATTTCTTCTAAGAGGCCTTGCCAACTCCTCCCAGACTGATCTTCCAGTGGCTCAAGACACTTCCATCCACGTCGATGCTGACATATGGAACTGTCATTATCTGCAGCCACACTCCCATATCTCATGGATCTCCAACCCCATCAGCTCCTCATCTTAGAATAGCTCAGGTCTGCCCACTTTTGTCCATCTTATTGCCATTGTCTGGATTTAGACTGCCATCACCTCTCACTTGGTTTGCTTCAATTACCTTCTCTCTCATACTGGCCCTTGCAATTCTGTCTCTACCCTTACAAATCTAAATATGTCATAGTCTTGTTTAAATCCTTTACATGTAACTTCTAGAAAAACTAAAAATCCAGATGAGCCCCAAACAAATTAAAATAAAACAGAACATAATAAGTGTGCAAAATCTTTTCCTCCAGATATAACAACTGTTAACATTTAGCTGCAGAGATTTCTATAACTTATTTTCTATTTATACACATATAGACATATTTTTCCAAAGTAGAATTGTACTATAGCATTGGGTTATAACTTCCTTTTTTTTTTGCATATACCACATATTACAGTTTATTACCCTATGGATGGATTTTATCCACATTATTCTATTATGTTTCATCATAGGTATGTTTTGTCCATATAAGCAACAACATCATTGTTTTATCCTTATATTCTTTAACGTTTTTCACTTTGTAATGAATATTGTAAATTACACCCTCATTTAGAAACTATTATACCCATCCTTAAATAATTAATTGGAATTTTTTTTTACTAATAAAACCGTTCCATCTTTTTCTTTCGCTCCCTTCTCTTTCCCCTCATCTTCCCCCTCCTTTTCTCTAAAAAATAAAATAAAATAAAATAAAATAAAAGGACTGTTGAGTTAAGGATGTATACATTTATATATATTCTTTTCCTGGTATAATGTTTGTAATATCATTTCAGTTTAAGCTACATCATACCAATTATGCTTATCTATATTTTAATAATTTCAGAATTTCTATACCATTATTTCTTTAGTCCTAGGACTTTAATTCTGTTCCAGCTTTCCATTGGTTCTGGAATACCTTTAACTATTTTTAAGCATTTAATATTAATGTCATCTTGTTAAAAACTGTTGCTTTCTTGCATAAATTTGGCAGCATATGAAATTCCTGAGCCACAAACTATTTTCTTAGAACTATAGATGTTGTTCCACAATGTTTTGAACTATTTGTTTTTACAAAGAAATCTAAAGTCACTATGCATATTATAAATACATAATTTTGTGCTACCTGAAACCTGGGGGCCTTTTTCTTTAACCTTTGTAGTTGCAGGGACTGGCATGCAATAGGAATAATATAAGTGTTAGTTGTGAGAATGAATGAAAGTGCTTTGGCAAGATGTGATGGTAAAGGTGGGAGGTGGGGTCTCATTCTAATTACTGTGCTTGAAAATGGTGAGCCCTGGAAATTTGCTCACATAAGACTCCTCCCCGCTCTTTTATTAAGCTCAGGAAGTGTTTCTTCTATTGTAGGTTTGAT
>NW_012098099.1:5673582-5675738 GCF_000951045.1 Mandrillus leucophaeus
CATTGTCTACATTAGGGTTCACTCTTGGTGTTGTATACATCCTATGAGTTTAGAAAAATGTACAATGACACATACACACCCTTATAATAACATCTCTTATTGTTTCACTAGCCTAAAAATCCTCTATGCTCTGCCTATTAATCCCTCCCCCTCCCTAATCCCGAAAGCTGCTGATTTTTTTTTTTTTTTTTTTTTACTGTCTTCATAGTTTTGTTTTTTCCAGAATGTCATATACTTGGGAATCATAGTATGTAGCCTTTCCAGATTGACTTCTTTCAATCAGTAATATGCATTTAATTTTCTTTCATATGTTCAGGGTTTGATAGCTCATTTGTTTTTAGTGCTGAATAATATTCCATTGTCTGGATGTACTCTAGTTTGTTTTTCCATTCATCTACTGAGGACATTTTGGTTGCTTCCAAGTTTTTTGGCTGTTACGAATAAAACTACTATAAACATTCATGTGCAGGTTCTTGTGTGGGCATGAGTTGCCAATTCATTTGGATAAATGCCAAGAAGTGTGATTGCTGAATTATATGGTAAGAGTATGTTTAGTTTTGTGAGAAACAGCCAAACTGTATTCCAAAGTGACAGTCCTATTTCGCATTCCCACCATCAGTGAATGAGAAATCCTGTTGTTCCACAGCCCCCCCAGCGTTTGGTGTTGCCGGTGTTCTGGATGGTGGTCATTCTAAAAGATGTGTGATGCTATCTCATTGTTGCTTTAATTTGCGTTCCCTGATGACATAGGATGTGGAGCATCTTTTCATATGTTCATTTGCCATCTGTGTATCTTTATGGGTGAGGTGTCTGCTCAGGTCTTTTACCCATTTTTAATTGGGCTATTTGTTGTCTTACTGTTGAGTCTTAGGAATTCTGTGTATATTTTGTACCATAGTTGTATTTGTCTGTTCTCACACTGCTAAGACATATCTGAGACTGTGTAATTTATAAAGGAAAGAGGTTTAATTGACTCACAGTTCCACATATGAGTTAGAAGCCTCTCAATCATAGTGGAAAGTGAAGGAGGAGCAAAGTCACATCTTACATGGCAGCAGGCAAGAGAGCTTGTGCAGGGGAACTCCCATTTATAAAACCATCAGATCTCGCGAGGCTTATTCACTACTACGAAAACAGTATGGGGGAAACTGCCCCTGTGATGTAATTATCTCTACCTGGTCCCACCCTTAACACATGGGGATTATTACAATTCAAGGTGAGATTTTGGCGGTGACGCAGCCAAACCATATCAATAGTCCTCTATTAGATGTCTGTCTTTTGCCAGCATTTTCTCCCAGCCTGTGGCTTGTCTTCTCATTCTCTGGATCCATTTCCTTTTTACTAACAATCTGATGATTAACAGCTGGTATGGGGCAGAAAACAGTCTCTCCATTAGACTTTGCCCACGTTCTGGGGACCTCACCATGTTCTTAACTACAGGAGCAGTTCTGTGTGAGGGCTGTGCTTGGGAGCACAGGCTCTGGGATGTGTTAACTTATATATGAGTCTTGGTTCCACTGTCTATGAGGTGTGCAGCCCAGGTAGATTACCTAGTATCTCTGTCTTTCCGTATCCTCAATCATAGATGTCTTAAAACCAACACTTACCAGCTAGAATTGTTGTCAAGATAGTGTGATCTTATCCTGGTAGAGGATTTGGGGCAGTTGATGGGACATAGTAAATTTTACATAAATGTTTTTATGGATATTCAGACAAGCCTTCGTGACATCCATTTTGGCTATAGTATCTTAATTAATAAGTTTTAGTTTTACAAGTATTTTCCCCTCTTGGAATATGTGTGATTCCAGCAGTGGTTATGAAAGTTGTATCTGCATTCACCCTCTGGCAGCAGTGTTCTGAGAGCTCTGTGTGTGTGTGAGTGTGTGTGTGTGTGTGTGTGTATGTGTGTGTATGTATTTAGAAGGGTTTCAGAGGTCCCTTTCATTTTTTGCTCCTTTTCCATGTAGAAATTAAATGGATCATCCATTTGGGTAGCTTGGTAACACTCTGCTGTCTATTACCATTGAACTTTTCCCTCATCTCACCCCACAGGCTACAGACATTTGGGGTTTTATTTAATCACTTTTTCCAACAAATTGAGGACTTTGCTACATTCTGTGATACTACTTGTTTTGTACTTTACATGTAATATAATG
>NW_012098099.1:5681165-5684792 GCF_000951045.1 Mandrillus leucophaeus
TTCCTTTTTCTTGGTGTAACGTGTACTTATACAGGTCCAAATTATTTATGGCTTCTCTATTTTTCTCAAAAATAGTATCCAGATTTCTTTTCCGACTTGATGATTAGAAGCAGATATGTGAATAAAGTACTCTTGTCCCTGCTTTCTGTTCATTCATACAGTGAACAAAGAAGACTTTTTCCTGACATGCATCTGGAGGCAGGTCAAAGCTCCAGGCCAACTCCAAGGTTCTTCTGGGGTCTCTAGCCAACAGAAGGTTTCTTCTCCTTCAATTGCCTGACTCTTCAGGACTCTTAAATACTGCAGTTAAGTACACGTACACTCACTCCACATCCCCCATCACACACACCAAACCCCATACATCACACATAACTCTCAACATGGTGCTGTTTTCAGAGGACTTCTCCCAACTCACATATTAAGGGCTTTATTTGGAGAACTACACATTGGATCATATATTGTGTCTGCCCCTACATCCTGCCCATGTTTCCTCCTGGGACGTTTTTCCCTTCCAGAAAGTGGAGACTGGTATAGAGTCCACATTCTGCTTGCCTCACAGTCTGGTAGCATCTACAGCTTAGCACCCCCTACTCTGGTGGGCCAGATTCCAGCACACAGGGCTCCATGCTCTGCCTTGCCTTTGTCTGGCTCCTTTTTTTCTTTTTCTTTTTCTTTTCTTTTCTTTTTTTTTTGTTTTAATGAACTCTTGTTCTGTTGCCCAGGCTGGAGTGCAGTTGTGCAATCTCGCTTCACTGCAACCTCCGCCTCCCGGGTTTAAGCAATTCTCCTCCCTCAGCCTCTTGAGTAGCTGGGATTACAGGCACGCACCACCACACCTGGCTAATTGTTGTATTTTCAGTAGAGACAGGGCTTCACCAGTTGGTCAGGCTGGTCTCGAACTCTTGACCTCATGGTCTACCCGCCTCAGCCTCCCAAAGTGCTCGGATTACAGGTGTGCACCACCACGCCCGGCCTTGGCTCCCCCCTTTTTTTTTTTTTGTGAAACTAGTCTAAGTGTGGCATAGGTATGGAGGGCTCCTTGGCTTGGTGTTTCCTAATGCAACTCCATCTGCCTTACAATTAGTGTCGGTTCCTCTCTGATTCTGACATTAGACTGTCACTGGTGGTTTTCCATAGTAATGAGTTTTCATTTTCCCCCATCTTTTAGAAGTGAGAAAATGGGACAGGTTGCACTGAGGGCTGTTAGCCAGACACAATCTCGAACTGGAAGTCCATCTAGATGTTTTGCATAAGAGAATGGAAACAATCTGTCTGTGATTTAGGGACATACTCTGGCAGCAATATGGGAATACATTTTGAATCCTCATTAACAAAACAGGTATGAAATATGTATTTATTTAGTAAGGTGCCAGCTGTAGGAAAAATCCATTTCTTATTTCCCATAATGTTTCTGAAACGTCTTAGCAGTGCATAGAGACAGCATGTCATCATTATCTAGGGACACTGTGTTATTGCATTTTTCCTAGGGAAGATCTTTTCTAGGTCACCTGCTGCTTCACTAAAGCTCTGACCAATCTAGCTTGCTAACCTGTGACTCCATTTTCCTAAGTCCTGAGAGAGAAAAATGCTTTGCAGCAAATTATGCCAGGCATCCGTGTGTCTAAATGAAAAAAGGAAAAAGCCTCCCTCCTTCCCTCTGTTGAGAAGTGCAGGGTCCACATATGCATGCACAGCATATACTGTGAGGGCATTTACTGTCCCTTGGGTTGCTTTGATAACTGACCAGGTTGCTGTTCTATTTTTCCACTTTCTATTAATCCTCCTGCAGGCAGTTATTAGGTATTGAGTGCTCACACACCCCTGGCATAGTCACCACATGCCATTAGCTCCAGATAAACTTCCAGAAAAAAGTCCATCCTCCACTTCTCTCAGCTTCCTGCCAACCCTGGACACCTTCTCACCAAGCCAGCAGGACGGGGAAAAGCCTGGGCTTTAAGATCAAACAAACACTGCTTCAAATTAGGACTCTGTCACTTCCTGTCTATTGGGCACTTTGCTGAGTATGTGATTTCTCATCTGTAAAACAGAGTAAGATGATTATCTCCCAATCTTTCTATGTTATGTGTTTGAATTAAATAAGGTCCTCTCCATGAAGTGCTTGGACTTTATTTCAGTTTTACAAAGGAAGTCTCAGAAAAATGTCATGACTTTCCCTTTTGGTGCAGCTATTAAGAGACAGATCCTGCTACTTCTCGGTCCCTGCCCCTCAGCTGCTGCCCCTTTGGGTTCCAGATTCACAAACACAGAGGCACAGCAAAGAAACCCGCAACTGCTTCATCCTTTGCTGGTCCATAATTATTCTGCAAACACCAAGACTCCTTGATCTTTAATGTAGACCTACCCTTAACCAGGGAGAGGATGTATTGACCTTCCTGTTGGGCCCTGGAGACTTGCCTGAGGTGGTTAGAAGCCTAGAAATGGATCATATCAGAACAGCCCAATCACCTAAAACACTCCTCTAAAACAGAGGTCTTTGTCAGGGCCTCCTGTGGGTCTCTGGGACCCCTTCATGGGGTCTGCAAAGTCAAAACTATTTTTACAACAATCCTGAGCTGTCCTTTGTCTTTTTCACTCTCATTCTCTCTTGTGTGTAGAGTGGAGTTTTCCAGAGGCTGCATGGTGAGTGATATCACAGCTGAATGGAAACAAACATCGAAGAGATTTGCAAAAATGTGAACAATGCAAGTTGCGTTTTTGTCATTTTGGAAAATGTGAATTATTTATCATAACGTATTACATTTATGTTAACATTTTATTATGGTTATGTACAATGAATTTATAAATAATATTTTTAAAGAATTTTCCACTTTAACTTAAAATGATAAATATCTGTAGAGATCAGTTAATCCACATCCTCAAAAATTCTTTGGGGTTCTCAATATTATTTTTAACAGCATAAACTAGACAGTTAAAAACTACTGTCCTGAAATATGTCATCAGGATAAGGTACAGTTGGATTTCCCATCTATTGTGTTTATTCCTGTGCTTATACACCCAGGCGGGTGACAATGGCATCTTTACTGGTTCAGGGGATTCCAGACCCTTTGAGTAAAGAGGAGGGCAGCCATTTGACTTATCTGATGGTACTCAAAATTCTCCAAGCAGGATGTGTCCTCATGAAAATGCCTTTGCTGATGGAGCTCAGGCCTGCTGAATTTGCACACTGATTAGCTATCGTTCACTGATGAGCAGCACTCAAATGACCATTAAACACTCTGCAATCCTAGGCTTGGAAGCTGTCCTCTTCCTAGGTGAGACCCTGAAGACCCTACTGGGCTTCATGTTGAGCATGGCCAGTTGGGAGCAGGAGTAGAAGTTCTGTGCCAACTGGTAACTCTTTAGTGACTGTTTCTGGGGGTCCCAGGGTTCTCATTTGGATCATTTTCCCTCTCAATTGCTTCTCAAATGCCCAAGTCTTTCACCATCTTACATTTCCCCCTCACCCTTTAGAAAAGGAACCTGAGAAATTAATTTAAACTGAGGTATACTGACAGATAAGACTTGTTATATGGCCGGGCGTAGTGGCTCACGCCTGTAATCCCAGCACTTTGGGAGGCTGAGGCAGGCGGATCACCTGAGGTCAGGAGTTTGAGACCAGCCTGACCA
>NW_012098099.1:5684877-5716485 GCF_000951045.1 Mandrillus leucophaeus
AAAATGTATCTCTTCCTAAAGATAGACCAGATACTATTGGAATACATAACTCTCAGAATATCAATGATAGAAAACTTTTTATTATCTAGGGGATGGGTTTTTATCTCATTTGAAAGATAACACTAGGCCGGGTGCGGTGGATCACGCCTGTAATCCCAGCACTTTGGGAGGCTGAGGCAGGCGGATCACCTGAGGTCAGGAGTTTGAGACCAGCCTGACCAACATGGAGAAACCCTGTCGCTATTAAAAATACAAAACTAGCTGAGTGTGGTGGCATATGCCTGTAATCCAAGCTACTTTGGAGGCTGAGGCAGGAAAATTGCTTAAACTCGGGAGGCGGAGGTTGCGGTGAACCGAGTTCGCCCAGTTGCACTCCAGCCTGGGCAACAAGAGCGAAACTCTGTCTCAAAAAACAATCAAACAAAAAAGACTCATACATCCTCTCCCTGGAAATTTTGTATTTTAGCAAATGAATGTGTCCTATCTTCTAGAATTTTAGACATTAGAAAGTGAGTAAAATGTCCTGGTGTTTATTAAATCATTCCAAGGCAGGGACTGCCTCGCTTCTTCACCTCTAAGGGAAGCACTCATTAGCAGAGCAGTGACTGTAGGACTCCGTGTAATCTACCCTTGACACTCTAGTCTTGGTGCAAAGCAGACAATGGCCGTGGCAAGTTAGAGACTTGGGATACCCAGAGGCTGAGAAAGGAATTAGGACCCTTCAGCTGTGATGCTCGCATTCCAAAGCGGCAGGAATTGCACAGCAGGTGTAGAAAGGGGAGAAGTGGCCTGTGTTGGACATTTAGGGAGGAGGAGAGATAAAGGATTGTGAGGGGATACCTGGCCAGAGGTTTAAAAAGTCCTGATAAAATCATCATATTCAATGAATTCATCATTCATTGAGGACTCACATATCAGACACAGTGCTAAGAACTTTCTTCATGATCCACTGTAATTTTCATACTGACCTCATGAAAAAGGAATTGCTTTTGTCTCTATTTGACAGATGAAATAATTGAAGCAAAAAGAAGTCAAGCAATTAACTTGCAAGATCTCCCAATAAAAAGCAGGAGAGCGGGGATTTGAACCAGAAAGTCTGTGTCTTGATCCTGCTCCCAATATGTACACTCTTCTGCTCTTCTTAAGTCAAAGTTGAAGTCGGAAGGCAGTGATTTCCCAATAATGCTCAAATTTTTCCCTGGTACCAAGTATAGTGTCTGGAGGGCTGTGTTATTTGCTATCATTTTATGGGCTAATAATTATATGTCTGTCCATTTCCTCTTTTGGAAGATGAATGGCAGTGCTTTTGTTACAGTCATCTCGTGGTCCAAGCGGCAAGACTCTCCAGCGACAGAGTTTAGAGCATGCTTTTCATCTCAGATGTGTTTTCCAATAAGTGGGCACTGAGGCATAGATTGCCCATTTGCATACTGAGTCCTGGGCTCATCCCAAGCATAATTTATTGTACATCCTAGTGGTCTCAGCTCTTGAGGCCACCCTCTTTCCACTCTTTCCCCAAGCCTTTTATCCTTCCTTCTTTGAATGTAACCAATACCATCTCCCTCATTCCGACTTTCATCTTCCCTTGACTTTCTTCCCATAGTAGTACATCCTAGAACTCCATCTGCTAACTACTTCCAAGCTGAACATAGAGGTTCAGCTTCCCAAGTGCTATTCACCATCCAGGTGCTGCTCTTCACGGATTGCCCTCCCATGTGGTAGCCTGAGCATCATGGTGTCCCTGGGCTAGCTACAAAGATGAACCCAGCACATCTTTGGAGTAACAAAATAGATGAGGCTTATGATACCTGCAGTAGCACACAAGCTCCAAATGCAGCTATTTTGTATTCAGGGCTGCTTTGATCTGAGGACTCTACCATCTCAACACGTGGTCTCCATACAGCTCAAAGCAGAGAGACAACTATCTAATAGGGGCTTTTCACAGTCTCAGTCTGGGGGTGACATAGTCCCTTCAACTCACATTTCATTGGCCTGAACACATCACATGACCCCATCCATGGGATATTGTGAACATGTGACATTACTTCTGCCACAAGTTTAAGATAAGGCCAGACAGAAGGTTCTGTAGGACTGACTGACAATTCCTTGGTAGAGGTGCCAAGCATGTGAGGGTTTTCTAACTCAAATGTTTTGCCGCTTGGGCTACCTTATAAACCACTTGGGCCTCATTGGCTGTCAAAAAGAGAATTTCTTTGGGAGAAAAACTTTCTGGACTCATATTCTCATCTGCTTAGTTCAAGAGCAATGCTGGCTTGGGATAGCATAGCCTTTCCATATTTGAGTTTCCTGATTTTACTAAACTAGGTCACTTTTCTTTCTCTGCCTTTCAAGCAACCCAAATTATGAGGCCATCCTATCTCTGCTGTATTCAGAAGCCTCAGCCAGACAGAGCAGAACCTGCCACAGTGCAGAATGCCTGCTCCGACAGCCGGGCTTCTCTCATGCTCTTTCTCACATTAGGCGTGCTCAGTTAATCCTCCTTCAGATAGAGGGAGTATAATGGAACTTGTCTTTTGTGTTAATCTGGGCACACATCATTACTGTGAAGTGTACTGGCCTGGGATGTGGGGTGGTGTTTCTTTCCAGAGATCACTGCTGCAGGGCTGAGATGGGAGATTTGTAATCCTGGTACAATTTCTTATAGATATGCTTGTGATCTTACATCCTTCCAAATAACAGCAAATCTTCATTCATTTGGTTCCTGGTTTCTATGGCACTTCTCAATGCACAGCTAAAGTCCGGGGCAGCCCACCTACCCACCTAGCCCTGACCCTGGCTCTGCTTCACTTCTGAGGTGGCTCAGGGGCAATTGACTGGGTCTAGGATGAGTAACCTATGAACCCTCATTAGGTACGTGAGCCCAGCTTGGAGCTCACAGCCCAGCTCTGGTAATGGGCACTTACCTTCTCCTCAAGTTCATCTTCCAGGAGATCTATCATCTTTGGAAACCGAGGGAGCCTTGTAGATGCTCTAATATGTGAAAGTCCTTCTACAGGAGAGTTTTATGGTCACTTCTTAAGTGCACCATTGGGTTGACTTATTCTTAACTTGTGTTTCTATTTAGGCTTTATAGTGGGATTTCTACAACCACAGCCAAGTACTGGCCCATTGCAGAATTCCAGACATGTGGTCACTAGTCTCCAAAGATGGCCCCCAGTGAGCCATGTTTCATATTATTCACACTCTTGTGTGGTCCCCTCTCCTTGAACCCTGGCTGGAGCTGGGACTCATGCTTGACCAATGGAATGCGGCAAATGGACATTTCATAATTTCAGAACTGGGGTCATAGGAATCCTTGCAGTTTTCACCTGGTCCTCTTGGAACCTAGGTAGCATCAACCAGGGAGTTCTGGAGAGGCTCAAGTGAGGAGGAACTGGGGAACTTACTTGGCGATCTTTGCCAGACTTCCAGCAGACAGCTGGCACCAACATACCAGCAGTGCCAGTCAAGCCATTTCTGGCTGAGTCTCAGACAGCATAGAGAAAAGATGAGTTGCCTCACTGTATCCCACTTGAATTCTTGACCCTCAGAAACATGAGAGGCAATAAACTGATGTTTTAAGCCACTAATATTTGGGATGGTTTGTTACACAGCAATCAACGACCGGAACAGGGACACATGTTCATGTTAATGATGTTCCCTGGATGTGTCCAGTGGACATGGTGCCTGGCACATAGTGCCCTGTGGGTTTGAGATCCTGTTTCTTGAAATTTCTGGAGGGACCCAGGACAGGCCTGGGATGGGCTTAGGTCAGATGGTTAGTTTTCCAGATTTCCCATCTCCCAGCCATGGACTGTGCAGAGCTTTGCCAGCAATAGGCTTATTTGGGAAGCCTAGTTCCATGCTGTGGAGTTGGAGCCTTGACTTCTGCATGGGAGAGTGAAAACACCAGCCTCTAAATATTACATCTGGATCCCCACTGTGCTCTGCAGAGCTTCAACTCCCACAGCCTTCCCACTAAAGATTTGCCCTTCATTTCTGACACCTAGAAATTTCACCTTCTGCCTTTGACCTAAACCATTAATATTTAAAATATACATAATAATATTACTATTTATAAATAATAAATTTCTAATTTTAAGTGAGGTTACTGATGGCCTACAAAGGAGAAATTCTAGAGGCTGCTCCATCTGACATTTTAACTTGAATTCTCGATGTTTTTTTCTAGAATATTTTTGGGCATTTTCCCCCTACATCATAGGACTGTGCTGGCAAAACTAAAAGAGGCAAACTCATTTAGAAAAGTGAGATTATGTCCTTGGTTTCTAAATTATTTAATTCACAGTTGTATTCTATTGTTCCTCCAGGACAGATCTGACAATTGAAATTCTGTTTGCTGTAGGAACCAGGGATGGTGGCTCCTGATCAGAACACTACCCGTTTTGCCCAGTCTGTGTTCCTTCTCAACAACCACGGAAGGGCGGTGTCCTTAAGATTACACCTGCTTGTAATCCACCTCTAACAGACAACAGCTAATGGAGCTGGACAGCTCACATGGATCGCCTAGATAATGTAGAGGGCTTTTTTTCCCCCATTTAGATTTTAATAAAACTAGTAGAAGGAAATTCAAGCTGTACCATTCAGTGAGAGAATTAACATAATGAAATGAAGCCTTTTGACAGATACTCAAATGAGCACGTGGCTACCATGGCAAGAAAATGGAGAGAAAAATAATTATGGAAGAAAGGAAACTGCAGACAGAGCTAAGATGATTATTAGAAGCCCATTGAGAAATGAATAAAGGATTTTTTTTTTCTCAGAAGTAATTAAGTATCCTTTTTTAAATACCCAACTTTTATTTAGACTTATAAGCTTAAATACCTCTCTGTTTAGGTTGTTCCTCTGGTCAAAGATTTCAGGGCTGACCCAGTGCTCTAATTTATTCCGTTCCAACTCCTGCTCCTGGGTGTTGGAAGATTCCATAGACTGGCCTCAACCTACTCCTAGAACAGTGGTTCTTGATTTTTGAATCACCAGGTACTTTATAAATTGTGGATGCCTTCAAACAACAGAAAAGTAGATGGAACATTATAACTAAATGCATGCTCATTGCACCACTGTGTCTATATTATTAAGCCAATTACCCAGCTTCCATAATTAAATTAATTTGAATTTTGAATAAAATAACTTTGGCTACAGTGAGAAGAAGGCATAAAAAAGCACAACAACAAAGAAAACATGAAAAATGGAAAAGTAGAGTGGAGAAGGCAAGAAAGTCTTATAGTTGAGTATCTGTGGTCTCTGACGATTAACTAAATGAATATTATGTAAGTATATACCATGTATTAGAGCTCTGCTGTATGCTGAGTGCAAGGGGAAAGCGATTGTATAAAAATTAAAACAAAACAAAACAAACCCAGTCCTTGATCTGCAGTGGTTCGCAGTGGGAGAGAGAACATAAACAAGCAGCTTTAATACAAAGCAGATTGTGAACACCGAAATGGCAAAGAGAAATGCTAATAAATAATTATGGGGAAATAGGGATCAGATCATATGAAGATATTTGTGGAATAATTAATGGGGAAAGTAAATAATGGGGATACCTGGGTCCCACCTCCAGAGATTCTAATTGGTGAGAGACAGATCCAGACATCTTTTGCAAACCTTTGCAAAGCTCCTCTGTTGATTCAAATGTGCAGCCAGTGCTGAGAAGTGCTACTATAGTGTCTCCTTTTCCACCACTTCCAGGGGACTGTGGGGCAATGGGAGGAACACTCCCCTAGGAAGCCTGGGCCCAAGTCTCAACCACCCGAGCAATGACAGCAGAGAGCAACAGCTAACATTTCTTGATCAGGCTCTGGGCTAGGCATTTTATGCGTATCATCTCAGTGTTTCTCAGCACTGGCTGCAAATTACGATCACCTGGGAAGCTCTGGAAACGTACTAATGTCTTGGTTTGGCTTCATACCAATTAAATCAGAACCTTTGGTGTGAGTGTGCAGGTGTATTTTAACTATTTTTTTTTTTTAACAAATTGAAAGCAGTCACTGTTTATTAACTGACAGGATAACAAAAATAGTCATGGCAGACACCTTATTTTATCCTTCTAATGAGCCCATTAATCTGGTCTTCCCTGTTGCCAACATCTCCACCTCTACAAAATGAGTGGTCTTTCTCTTCATTCCATCTGATGGAGAGGATAATTTGAAGGAGTACGGGAAGTTATTTGCTTCTTTGAAGTGTTTTCCAGCAGTACAAATTTCATGAATCAGATCCTCCATGCAGATGAAGCCAGATCAAGCAATCAAAGTGGTGTCTATCAGGGCAGTTCGCTTCTTATTGATCTTGCCATAACAATGCTTGTAGATTAGTTCATTTAATGACTTCAGGTTTGGGTACCCTCATGCAATATATGGTTCTACAATCCTCAGCATGCTAATCGAAACCTTGTTGAGCTTAACAAAGCTTCCATTGAAGATCTGACAAAGGCAAAGAAGCTACAGCACCTTTTCGACCTTTGGGCTCACACCATTGATATCTCTGATCCTGATGACAAATGCCAATCTGGGTTCTGCAGGTACATAGAAGTAGTCAGCTTTTTTTTTTTGCCATCGTAGCCATTTGAATTTCAGTTCTGTCCATCTGCCTGTACTCCTTGGGATAGTGTTTCGCTTTTTCATCAGTAAGCTTCCTCCTTGCCTTTGGAAGCATCTCTTGAGGCAAACTTGTTTCTCAGGTGCTTGATCTTCAGCTCTGTGAAGTTCCTTTGCTTTTTCTTAAGGGTTTCTGGCACAGCAGGAAATTTATTTCTTCTCCTCAACAGAATTTTAACTATTCTTGCAGTTGATGCTTATAGGCAGAATAATTGAAAATCACTAGACTCGAATGCTATAAAGCGCTCTTGTGCTTATATTTATGAACCTACTCCTGTATGAAGTCTTTGTTCTCTAGCCAAGGAAGCCTGTGTCTGCTGTTTTCTGAAAACACCGCATACTTCTAGGCATCCTGTTTTCTAGGTTAGAATGGCTTCTCCACCTATCTCTTTGGGAAACCTACCCATCATTTAAGATTCATCTATTCTGGAAAGGCCTTTCTAAATTCTCTTCTTAGACTACAATTTAAGTTCTTTGAAACTCTTTTAGCTCTTGCTAAAACAGGAATACAGGAAGTGCAAATGGCAGTTTAGTCACTAATAGTAGAATTTAGAAACAGGTAATTCACAGAAAATAATTCCTCTGCTCCTTTCCTCTGCTTTCTTCCCTAAAGGGAGGCCACTGTAGCTTTGGTCTTAGGAGCTTTGAGTGAGGATTAAAAGAATTGGGAATAATCCAATAACTCTTCCTCTACAAACCTACCCAACTTGTCAGATTTGGTCAGAAGCTGGCCTTTCTAAGGTATTGCAAGCAGGAAGGGTTTGGATACAGCAATTTGAGACTGAAGAGGGATCAGGGAGTGAAAATCATGGAAGCTATGGCTTGAGTTCCTAAGGTCAACAAGTACCTGGATGGCTAGAGAGCTACTGCAGGTGCTTGCAGCACCAAAACCAGTGTTTTGCAGGAGCTTGCCCAGGAGTCTGAAAGCTTTAAGAATTTTTGGAAGCAGCAGGAAATCAGCTTATTTCCAGGAACTAGCCCAGAAGGTGCTGATAATCTCATGTTTGCCATCTGCTCATGTTCTATTATCCCTGCTACAGGGGAATAATGGTTTCTCCTTCTCATCTATCTTCCAAATCTCATGTCCGTACCGGTCACTGGCAGACTCCAACTGGGTCTGTAGAAGACCTACAGATTGGCTTTCTATACCTGCTGTGCTGGGCTGGGGACAAACTATGTAGAGACCTACAGAGTGGCTTTCCCATGGGGAATCTGCCAGGGCCCATGGCTTAGTTCTTGGCCCAGCACAGCAGGTGTAGAAACTAGTTTCTAATTAGGCCCTCCTATCTACCCCCATTTCCCAAAACCCACAGTTTCCTGATAACAGTGTGTTTGAGAGACTGCAGTCATCATTGGAAGATTGCTTCATGATTATAGAATCAGAGCAAGAAGATGTGACTGGTCTTGGAGACCCCTTGCACCCTCTTTGACCAGTGTGGGTTTAATCTCTGTTATCCCCAATAGACTTAGGCTCCATAGGGCAGGAGAACTTTTGTTTCTGCTCACCAGTGGATCTCTGGCACTTAGCACAAGCTTGATGCATAGAAGATGCTCGGAGTTTTCGCTGTTGAGTGAATGAATATATGATTATGGTGAGGCCAGATGACGTATAATTGGCTCACAGGACAGAATATTACATTAGTGACCTGATTAAGTGCCTCTCTATTGGCCAGTAGTAGCTACCTAATTTCATAACATTTTTCTTTTTATAAAAAAAATTCAGAGTGTTAACACCTTTGAATTTTATGTATCTGTGTCTCTATATGTGCATAAATATATAGGTATCTGTATAAAATATGTATATATTATAAAATATATATACTATATATCTATATATTATGTTATACATACAGATGAGATACAGATAAACACATGTATATTATTATATAACATTATATTTTCACATATTATATATCATAGAATATGTATATTACATTTACTATGTCCTATATTCTGTATTTAGAAGATTTAACTTCCTATCTGCTTTATTCTTTTCATTTTTCTGGGAAGGATTCATGGTGTTTCATAAAGTCTTCCTGAACCACTCTGTTCTCCTTTGCTGTCTTTTACTGAAATCTGCTTTGTACATTCTATATATGCTTTAATCCTAATTATATGTCAATATACTGTTCCCGAATTCCTTTAACTGTATATGTGATAAAAAAATTCTTGGTGTAAAGGAACATGTCACCTTTTTTTTTTTTTTTTTTTTTTTTGGTGGATATTCTCTCATACTGCTTCATAGAGTGTTAGGACATATAAATATTTTATATTCATCTTTCATTCATTAATTTGGTTCATTCATTGCTTCAGCAAATACTAATTGAATAACTACTGTTCTAAGTTCTTGGAGAACAAAACAAAGATCCCTGTCTTATAGGGAGGCTAGGCAAACAATCAATGGTAAACTCAATAAATAAGTAAGTTATAGTAGAATAGAATGTGACAATTGCTGTGGAAAAGGGAAAAGTGAAGCAGAGTAAAGGAAGTCAGGAACACTGTGGTCTGGGACTGGTGGGCTGTATTCATCAGGTTGGTCACAGAAAGCTCCATAAGAAACTGACATTTGAAGAAAGATTTGAAGGACATGAGGGAGTTAGCCATACAGATTATCTGGAGAAAGAGCTCTCCAGGCAGAAGGAACAGCACATGCAAAGGCCCCGAGTAGAAATGTGCTTGGCATGTGGGAAGAACGGTGAGGAATCCATTGGACGGGAACAGAGTGCATGATGGGGAGCATAGCAGAAGAGGCAAAAGCAAAGCCAGATCATGTAGCCTTGAAGGCCTTGGCAAGCCTTTGGATTTTACTCTGACTAGAATGAAGAGTCATAGGAGGAATGTGGGCAGAGACATGACCTGATCTGATTTTCACTTTGAAAGGACCTATCAAGTTGCTGAGTTGAGAATCGTCCATAGGTTAGCAAACTTTTCTTTTCTTTTCTTTTCTTTTCTTTTTTAGATGGAGTCTCGCTCTGTAACCCAGACTGGAGTGCAGTGGTGCGATCGTGGCTCACTGCAATCTCAGCCTCCCCAGTTCAAGCCTCAGCCTCTTGAGTAGCTGGGACTACAGGTGCCTGTCACCACCCTTGGCTAACTTTTTTACATTTTTAGAGATGGGATTTCACCATGTTGGCCTGGCTGGTCTTGAGCTGCTGACCTCAAGTGACCCACCCTCTTCAGCCTCCCACAGTGCTAGCATTACAGGTGAGAGCCACCGCCCCTGCCAGCAAACTTTTTCTTTAAAGGGTCAGACAGTAAATATTCTAGGTCTTGCAGGCCATAAAATCTATGCCACATAAATTCAATTCTGCCATGTTAGCACGAAAGCAGCTATATACAATACATAAACAAATGAGCCTGCTATTCCAATAAAACTTTATTTACAAAAACAGGCAGCTGACCAGATTTGGCTTGTGAGTCATAGTTTGCTAGTCTTGCTTAGACTGTAAGTAGACAAATATAGCAGGAGAAAGACCTGTTAGGAGGATATCTAAGTCATCCAAGCAAGAGAGGATGATCACTTAGACCAGAGTAGAAACAATAGAGATGGCAAGGAGTCTTTGGGTTTCAGAGGAATTTCTTAAGGTCAATTGATTCCTTGACGAATTGAATGTGTGGTGTGAGAGAAAGTGAGGGATCTGGGATGACTTTATGTTTGTCCTAAGCAACCACAAAGTTGTGATGTGTTGGCATCAACTGAGATGGAAGAAGCAAGTGCATAAGAAGGGGAATTTTTGACGTGTTGGGTAAGCAGTTGGGTATATGAGTTTGGAGTATCATGAATTGGCTCTGCAACAAAAGTATGTTACAAGAACACATTTTAACACAAATGTTGATTCCTCGAATTTTGAAACAATGACTAAATTGTACAAAAGCTTTGGGAATTAAGGAGGATGCAGTGAGATTATTGTGGAGGAAGCAGTTTATCATAGACTGTGTCTAGCTTCTGTCTGTGTAACAGTGATCATACTGTTATTGTCCAAGAACAGCAAGCCAAAGAAACCTGAATTAAGAGTCACTGGAAGTTGTAAAACTCTTAATTATTAAAATTGGGAACAGGTAATAATTATTAATGTTAAGAGTTTTTGGCAGAGTTCAGTCAGAATGGAGTCAGTCATTGCTGAGCAAGGGCACAGTTGCACAGGACCACATTGTGGTAGCTGTATTTTGTCACTCTATTCCTGGGGATCCTAAAAGTGTAACCTCCCCCAGGGACTCCTGAGAAGGTAAAAGGGCCATCAAATTCTCAAAAGTGTTTCGAACAGATATTTGTTACTCTCTAGCCCCTTGGGGGAAAAATGACCCTGCAACTCCTTATTCCTTCTTCCCTCACAGGCAGGATGGTAGAATTCAAAAGGCAGATCAAGCTGGTTACAATTCAGCTAGAAGACCTTGGGGAGGCCACTTACCCTCTCTGAGCCTCATTATCCTCTTCTAGAAAATGGAAATATTTACCCCAAAAGGCTGGTGCAAAGGTGAAAGCAATGATGCCTGTAAAGGTCCTGAAGGTTAGTGCTCACCACTGACCTTTCTATGTGAATATCAGGGAGGGAAACACAATTGCGATTTATTTGATCTGTGTACATTCCCCTGAGTTGAATGGGATAGGCTAAATGTATAACTTCACAAATACTACTTTTCTCAGGCAGTGTTAAAATGTTTTCAATACTCAAAGATATTCGAAAGGTTTCCAACTCTCGGAAAGAGGCATCTTCTGACCTGCTTTGGAATCTAGGCACTGACTGCCAGGTGCCCCAATCCCAAAGCCCTGAGAAAAATCTTATTTTTCCTTCCTCTAACTACAAGCTCCAGCATGTTTGGGACTCTCTCATTTTCCCTCATAGCATTTGCATTGCACTCTGGGATTACCTCCGCAACATCTATTTCTCCTGCTTTTGTTAAGCACCCTGGCTTTCAGTTGAAGTATCCGTCTTATCTGCTTAGCCCATGTGTTTTGGGGAAGTCTGAATTTTCAGGAGTGAGATATTTGACTTCAGCCTAAGCGCATCAGTGTAATTGCATGTCTTGTTCCATGGATTAGTTCAAATATGACCATGTAACTTAGTTATGTCAGTGAGGCACATGCACAGGCTTGTCAAGCCCTGCTGGGAAGAGTTCCTTCCTATACTTCTAATAAAACTTGTAGAAGTCACATTCTGTCTCTTTGCATGTGGATGAGAGTTCCCATGAGTTAGTAGCAGGCATTTGTTATGGGCTGAATTGCGTCTCCCCTAAATTCACATGCTAAAGTCCTGACCTCCAGTCCTTCAGAATGTGACATACTTAGAGATAGAGACTTTAAAGAGATAATGAAGAAAAAAAGATGAGGTAATTCTGGGTGGGCCCTAATCCAGTATAACTGGTGGTATCCTCATAAGAAGAGAAGATTAGGACAGACACGGACAGAGAAAAAGCCATGTGAAAAAAAAATGGACAAGACAGCCATCTGCAATCCAATGGGAAAGGCCTCAAAATAAAAATAACCAACACCTTGATAGAGGACTTCTAGCTTCTAGAACTGTGAGAAAGTAAACTTCTGTTGTTTAAGCCACCCAGTCTTTGGTATTTGTTACAGCAGTCCTAGCAAACTAATACAGCATCCTATAACCAGCCTTGGGAGTAAGGCTTAGGATGAGACTTCTCCTCTGCTCTCTACCACTGCGGCATTGCGAGGCAAATCAAGTCTAAGGCTTACTCTATCACTGAGCTTTTAATGATGAAAGCAAAATTATCCTTTTTATTGCTTTATTATTTTAGCTGTAATTTGTAATCAAGTACACTGTGGGTCCTTAGCACCTGGAACCATGCCTCATCATAGTAAGTGGTTAATACTGTTTGTTGAAATAAGAAAGCAAAGAAGGAGTAAATAATCACAGTATGGAATTGTCCTAAGTTGACTCTGGAAACTGAGAGAGGTAGGGGAACAACAGGAGAACGGAAGTCAGCTTGTTACTATGGTCTATTGTCTACATTCCTTCTGCATGGGCCAGAAGCCAGATATTTCTATTATTAAGTGACAAGCTGATTCATAAAGGTGACTGACACTCATTACAGCAAAAGTTGTTTAATTAGTAGGCTTCTGAAGATGTAAGAATTCCCCTCAACTTTTACAGTTGGAAATTTCTAATTAGAATCAAAGGACCATTAGAACCAGATCGGTTCCGGCTTCCTAAAGATCATGGAGATAACCCTTATCGTTTTAGAAATGAGAAAACGAAGGTTTAACAAGGGTAAATGCCTTTCCCAGGTCACATGTTGTGCTCTGAAGCAAAGGCATTGAATATAAAGAAATCCAATTTTTCTAAGAAAGAAAAAGCTTTACTGGGAGAAAAGTTATTCTTTTTAGTTGAATTATTCACATAGTGATAGGACAATGCCGTTTTTCTCCTGATTGAGAGAAACGGATTTTCTCTATGAACAGGACCCAGCTCTTCCTGGAGAAGGAAACAATGATGGCATTGTGCAACTAGTGTAGGAATAATCCAAATAAAAGATATGTGCATTTATTCAGATGTTAGCCAATTAAAAACTTTCAGTAGATGAGTGAAACATATGAGAGAGAGATTTCCTAGCATTGAGTTAAAAAAGAGCACGAAAATATCAGAAAAAGAATATACATTAAAAAAAACTGTAGCTCAAGAAACACTGAAATTTTAGACAGTGCATGTTTTGCATTCTTTTTGCATTTTGGGGACATTTGACGGTATGGAATAAAAGGTGAAAGATGAGATAATAAGACATTAGGTAGGTTGTGAGAGGGAAAACACCGAGAAGCTGACAGAAATAAAAAGGCACCAGATAATACAAAGAAATAATGTTTTAAAACTTTTCATAGACAAAGCAAACTTTAAGATACTTTAGAAACAATAAAAAGTAGAATTAACACTGCTAATCATTGAATCAAAATCAAATTATTGATTAATAAAGTATAAATTATTCTTCCCATGTAGAAGAATAGGACCAAGATATTTAAATGATGACAGAAAGGCCAAAATTACTAACATTGAACAGTTAGAGTTCTGTAGATAAGATTAGAATAAATGGAAGGCAATTTGTATTCAAAGACATAAAGAAAATAATCTACGAATTCACATTAATCGGCAGATCAAAAGAGCATATGACAGCTCAGAGAACTCATATAACAGACGACCAATAAATAGACATAACTTGGTGAAAGCATGAAATCTAAAAAAAAAGTCAGAAACAAAAGACAAAATCCGATAACCTATCAAGAAAGAAATCTCGGACTGACTTTAGAATTTTTTTTTTTTTTTTTTTTGTTAACATAAAATACCAGAATTAAATGGAGCAACATCTATGGAAATTTGAATTATGAATTCAAGATTTCTATACCCATCTATATCATTGTTGTGGAATGAAGAAAAAGGCTCTTACAGAAATGCCAGGTGTTTAGAATCTTATCCAGGTGACTTCTTGAAAAAAAAAAAAAAAATACTACCCGAAGTACCACAGAAAATTGAAAGCTGTGTCAAAACACAGGAACCAAGAATGGGGAAACAAACTCTTGATAACTATTGAAACACTCAAATATAGAAATACATAGTGATAATTATTTCAGGTAAAGTCACAATGAAGAAGATAAATGCCAAAACAGTTACAAAAATTAGATATTATTTAAAATGCTTAGTTTAGTGCTTGGCAAACAACTGCAATAAAAAGAAGATAGACAAACATAATATTAATGTCACATTAGCAAAATTTAAAGCAAAACTAATAAATGAAAAGACTTATGTGTGCATATGAGAGAGAGAAAGATCAACATACATACACAAACATGCATTAAAGATATGCTAATCAGGAGCCTTTAGGAACCAAATAATAAACCACTGAAATGTGTAAGACAAACATTGATAAAAAATACTAAAAGATGAGAGAAAGTGTGAAAGGTTTTTTTTTTTCTTTTTTTTCTTTTTCTTTTTTTTTTGACATGGAGTCTCGTTCTGCTGCCTAGGCCAGAGTGCAGGAGTGCAGTGGCATGATCCCTGCTCACTGCAACCTCCACCGCTTGGGTCCAAGTGATCCTCCCACCTCAGCCTCCCGAGTAGCTGCTATTACAGGTGTGCACCATCATGCCTAGCTGATTTTTATGTTTTTAACAGAGATGGGGTTTCACCATATTGGCCAGGCTGGTCTTGAACTCCTGACCTCCAGTGATCTGCCCACCTCAGCCTCCCAAAGTGCTGGGATTACAAGCATGAGCCACCACGTCCAACCAAAACTGTGAAAGTTTTTAATAGCACTTTTAGTTAAACAGGCAAAAAATATATTTAAAAAAGACAATATAGAGACCATAATTAGTAAAGGCAAATTCAAAAGAATAAGTACAAATAATGCATTGAGAGACTGAACATATAGACAATGGCCAGACCATATACATAAAATAGAACTCTTGTCCACAACCTGCAGCAACCAGCTCAGGAAGCCAAACAATACCACAATAGCAATTAGCCCAACAAACCCAGAACTTGATTCATAACTGATAGCTCCTTTAATTGTTTCCCTTGCTTCTAATTTAGGACCAATAGGAGAAAGGTAAATATGCAACCTTAAGCAATCAAGTAAGATGCTGTGCTTCAGGTCAACTTCCCCAGGCCAGCAGCCTCCAATCAGGGCACAGCTGAGGCCCCGCCTTTTTTTCCCCCTTGTGAAATTTTCCTACTCAGCCTGCCTTTTGAGTCTCTGTCAACACAAGAAACTGTGGGCTGACTCCCAAACTGAGTAAATAGCCATAGCTTCTTCTCATTTGAATGGTCTTTGCTTAATTCCACAGCATAAATTATGTCTTACATTTTAGTATACATTAAATATTTTTAAGATAATAATTACATATTAAACCTCAAAGACACTCTTAATAAGTTCCAAAGAGCAGAAGTCCTTTCAGAAATAGTCCTTGACTACAAGGCAATAAAATCAAATGTGAATTACAAAATATTAAAGAAAAGGTCCTCTAGAAATTAAACAAAGACAGCAAAAACTATTAGTTTTTTTGTGTGAAAGAGGAACTACTTCAACAGTAAAATATTCAACAGAAAATAAAAACATGTCATATAAAATGTATGAATTCAGAAAAAATTCAGTCTTCAATATTTTCACTATGAATAAAAATAAAAATAATATATTGAGAATGCAACTCAAAATCCAGGAAAATAAGGACTGAAATCCACACAGGAAAGTGGCAGTGAACTCCGCAGATGGACCTGGACCCTTCAACACTCCTGGCCTCACCTCCCTTGCTGAACGTCTCCAGTTTCTCTGCATTCAGGTAATGTATAGGAGGGTTTTGAGGGCAGAGTATTCCTAAGTTCATTAGTAAATTGCTCTTCAGAAAGTGCTTTGAAGCAAAGCTAATTTCCTTTCCCAATATGAGAAGATTTGGCCCTACCAGAAAAAGGAAATGATTTGAATGTGTGCCAAAAAATACGTTTTCTCTCTTTTTTTTTGTTGAACTCTCAACGGGAGTTACTCTCATTAGTTCCCCTTTTTTATTGCATTTGAATAAAACAGACAAGTAAGTCTTAAAGATGATAAATGAATAATAAATTTTAATTGGCACTTTAGCTCATAAAATATAAACAGTCATTAAATTCATCCAGAAAATTGTTAGAATGGAAATTCTAAGATTCACAGAATGTGTCAGAATAGTGGCTTCAAGATTTATTTTCTTGCTAACCTCAAGATTAAGTCTACAGCCAAGATTCCTAATGTAGTATATAGAGAATAATTAGTTAAGATTTATTTTGAAGGGGTCAAAATTGTGGAGAAGTGGAGGTAAAACATAGAAGAGCAAAATAAAAACACGTCCTCCATTCAAATGTTCTAAGTGATGTGTTTTCATGAATGTGTGAATACTGCTCTGGGCATGGGCGGGGGGGCGGGGGAGGGAGGAAATAAGATAATCAGGTGTGGATTCTTCTCTGATGCGCTGGCTAAAGTGAAAAAAAAAGTTCCTTTTTTTTTTTGTTTTTGAGACTAGTCTCGCTCTGTCGCCCAGGCTGGAGTGCAGTGGCAACATCTTGGCTCACTGCAAGCTCCGCCTCCCGGGTTCACGCCATTCTCCTGCCTGAGCGTCTGGAGTAGCTGGGACTACAGGCGCCCGCCACCACGCCCGGCTAATTTTTTTTGTATTTTTAGTAGAGACAGGGTTTCACTGTGTTAGCCAGGATGGTCTTAATCTCCTGACCTCGTGATCTGCCCTCCTCAGCTTCCCAAAGTGCTGGGATTACAGGCATGGGCCACCTTGCCCGGCCACTCCTTTTGATAATAAGCAAATTACCAGTAGGTGGCTAAGAATCACTAAGGGAGGGACAGAGATAATCTCTGCTCTCAAAAAACCAGTTATGATTCTGTAGCTATTGCAAGTCAACTAGGGTTTTGTTTACGGGGACCTTTTTAAACAAGACTTAGTGTAGGTCTATGCTGGCAGCTTCTAGAGCACTTGTTCCCCGACATTTTCCATCATCTTTTAACTTGGGTAACCAAAAAAGATATTAGACAATTCAAAAGCCACAAAAGTGCCTTTCTTTGATGCAGTAAGTCCATTTCTATAAACTTTTTCTAAATAAATAATATATAATTCTCATACAAATTTAATTATGAGAATGTTTATTGCAGGATTGCTAATAGCCTAAAAATGGGAGAAAAGCATAAACAGCCAGCAATAGGAACTTATCTACATAATGGGACAATCATCCAATGGATCACTGCAGCCTATGGAGGGTGTGAAAAGTGCAGCCTGCCAAGATAATAGGTCGTTAGAAGAGAGTTAACACTCTGGAAGAAGCATTCTCAAAGCAGGGGATGAGGAGACAAAAAGAGATTTGTTTTCTAAACCTCTCAGTTCTGGATGGAAGTAAAAGTATGGAGAACAAGCTATGCCAGAGACTGCTCCTTAATTCTATTTTCTCCTTCTTCCTTAGGAAAAGGAAGCTGGTTTTATTCTGGCCAATGGACCTGGGTTAAAAAAATAATAATAAGTGAAAATATTTCCCAGACTTGCTTTCTCTTAGACATTACCATTGAGATGCAAGGAAAAACTAATGGGTGGGAATTCTAGCAATGCCAATTAAGAGGAGGACAAAGAGCTGATACAGGCCCCTCTGTCCTTCCTCCCTTCTTCCTTCCTGCTGGCTAGAATTTGGGCATAATGACAGATGTTCTAGCAGTCATCTGGAACCAACAGCCGTCTGTACCATAAGCTGAACTGGGAGGGTGACAGTCCTTTAATACAGTAGAAAAACAGAGGAGCCTCGGTTCCCAATGATAAGAAAATGCAGCATGAGCCCTGGGTTACCTACCTCTGGACTTCTTTACATAAGATAAAAATAAATCCTTGTAAACTTAAGCCAGCATTATTTGAATTTATGTTATGTGCGCTGAATCTAATTCCAGCAGATTCATCAACTCAATAAAGAAAAGACCAAACAGAAGTAAAAACGTTCTTCAAATAATTACTCAAGACTACTGGTCTTTAATTAGGAAGGTGTTTTCAAGATGTGGGTCATGGGGAAAAACATCATTTAATGGAAAACATCTGTATTGCCTTACCCGACAATGCCTATTCTTATTTTTCTCCCTCAGAAAAGCCATCTATAATGTCTCTGAATTTAGTTTTCCGAATGTTTGTTTCATTGATGATGTCAGTTGAATCTTTTTTTTTATTTTTTAAATTTATTTTTTATTTTTTATTTTTTATTATTATACTTTAAGTTCTAGGGTACATGTGCATAACGTGCAGGTGTGTTACATATGTATACTTGTGCCGTGTTGGTGTGCTGCACCCATCAACTCGTCAGCATCCATCAACTCGTCATTTAAATCAGGTATAACTCCCAATGCAATCCCTCCCCCCTCCCCCCTCCCCATGATAGGCCCCGGTGTGTGATGTTCCCCTCTTATGATTTAAGGATATAGGGGAGGAAAGAATTTCCCTGTACTCTCCTAGGTTGGATAGCTGTGTCTATGAAATAAACTGACAGCAGGCAGATTAATAAGAGAGAAGGCATATTCATTTTCATATTATGTTCATGGGGTGCCACAGGAAAAAAAATGAATACTCCTAAAAGAGATGAGATTTGAGAGCTTACATACTGTGTTAACAGGGGATGGGGAGGAGTGATGTAAACCACTTAGGGTGGAGTAAATGATTTTGGGGAAAGATGAATGGGTTTTTAGAAGAATCAATGGGAGATATAACAGTTTATGAAAAAGTTTTTCTGTAGGTGGTGTTGACTTCCAGTTTCCTCTTTTGTGATAAAAGTCTATCTTTCCTGATTAATAAAACTCCCAGGGAGAGGATATATGGCAATTGAATTTCTTTTGGAGGGTCTGCTTTTAGACAGGTGAGTTCAGAGAAAGCCTCTTTTGCTTTTGCTGTTGAAGTGGCATCAGCTCAAAATAATCAATATATGAAAGCAGCATATTTTGGGGTGGCATGTCCTGAACTCCTTTAAGAATGTTTTATGACAAAGTCTGGTCATTCTTTAAAGCAATACTTGAGAGCCAAAGACACACCTGAGCAAAGTTTATTGTCCTGACTAAAAGAGCAAAACAAGGAAAGAGGTTTGCAATGAAATTCAGGCCTTTTGGAGAACTTTCACTCTTTAGTAAGTTACCTGAAGGAGTTTAAATTAATCATTTCTACAGTAAATGAAATAACTATAGCAGCAGCATTCACAGCTAGCGTTTATTGAACAATAATATGCCTCTTACTGTACTAGGCACTTTATATTCATTATCTTATTCAATCTTCACCACAACTCCAAGAGGTATTCCCATTTTTTTGGATTGGGAAATTGATATTCAGAGAAATTGTCACTTTTCCTAGGTCATAGGGCTCGGAAGTAGAATTGCTAAAATTCAAACTCATGTCTGAATAACATAAAACACTGGCAAAGCAAAATGGATTCAGAGAGGTGAGTTTGTGGAAAATGTTATGTTTTAAAGAGTGATTTAGTATATTGTTTTATAGGGGAATAGCCAGTCTGGTGGGTGTAAAGTTGTATCTCCCTAATCTTTGGATTTGCATTTCCTCTAATGACTAATGCTAATGAACATCTTTTCATGCTCTTACTGGTGGTAATTTGTACGTCTTCTCTGAAAAAAATTTGAGGCTTACATCCCTGTGTGAGGATTAAATGAGACAATCTGCAGAAAGCATGGAGCACAGAGCCTGGTGCATGGTAAACACTTACAAAGTTTAGTTTCCATTATTGTGGCCATGTTTGCTAGTGACTCTCCCTGCCACTCTACCTTGGCTACCCATACAATCGTTGCGCTGAGTTATACCACCTCTGCAATATTCATCTGGGAATATCTTGCTTCCTAAACAGGTCCTTCCTTCCTTCCTTCCAGCTCTGTTGTTAGGTGCTCTCGTTACATCCACCTTATGACTTTGGGGTGACCTCCGGTTCCTTAAACTTCCACTGTCTCTATATCTTTCTGACCTTCCTTGGTTTGCCCTCTTCACAACAAGGTTATTTTCCTTCCCTTACTGCGTTCCCAAGTTACCAGCAAAACCTGGCCATGTATTAATTTAAGTATGCGTTTTCTCACTTTATACACCTTGGGTGGCTTTTGTAGTAATCTGCATCAAAGGTGATGGTGGCTTGTACAAAGCTAGCAGAAGAGGGTCTGTACTAAAAGCAAAGCCTGAACTTCTTAGCAAGACATATGAAGCTCCTATTATCTCCCCACCCTCACCTTTTGCTACTACTACATTTCTTCTAGCACCTCTGTTCCCTCAACTGTGTTTTGCCCAACCTGTCTCTTTCCAACTGTTACAGACAGAATGTTTGTGTTCCCCTAAAATTTATATGTTGAATCTCTAACTCCCAATGTGACTGTATTTGAACATACGACCTCTGTCAAAATAATCAAGGTTAACAAGGGTGGGGCCCTGATTCCATAGGATTAGTGAGCTTACAAGAAGAGACACCACATAACTTGCTGTTTCTTTCTCTTTGTGCAGAGGCATTGCACAAAGGCCACGTGAGGATGCAGCGAGATGGTGACATCTGCAACCCAGGAAGACAGCCCCACCATGCTGGCATCCTAATGTTGAACTTCAACCCTGCAGGGCTGTGAGGGAATAAATTTCTGTTGTTTGAGCCACACAGTTTGTATTATTTTGTTATGACAGTCCCTAGACTAAAACATATCCCTTCTTGAAGCTAAGAGGAAAACACCTATAAAATCATAACTATATTTATGCAAGCATATTAGCATTGCAGGAATGCACTAATAATAACAGCACCATTTAATATTTTTTTAAACTTTTAATTTAAAAAATTTTAGTAGAGATGGGGTCTCACTATGTTGCTAAGGCTGGTCTTTAACACTTGGACACAAGAATCTACTCACCTAGGCCTTCCGAAGCGCTGGGATTACAGGCGTGAGCCACCACACCTGGCCAACAGCAGTGTCTTTATGTGAGAACAACTCATCCATGCTAAGCTTAAGCCAGCAGCCTCTTTTAATATCATCCTAATACAGCCAGTATTGTGTCAGTGTTTCTTCCCCTCATATGACCAATTTGTGGTCTTCTGATAGAACAATTCTAGAAATAAGCAGATATGAATATGTGCTTATCTTGACTTTTCTCCTTAATCAGATGGTCATCTGAAAATCATGAAGATTTCAGGTTATATGGGTTGGACTTCCCATCATTTGAAAATTTTCCTTTATAGTTTTGTTCTCACTGTTGTGGTCTCTGAGGCATGTAATAGTTCAGATGTCTTTAAAAATTATAATAATAAAAACAATAATAAACACATTAGGAAAAGATAATCCTAATGTAAGATATTTTTTGAACAGAAGGGATTTTAAGCCTTGTCAAACATATGATTTCTCCAAACCACTGTAAATGTTAACCTCCCCAACTTCTTGGCCTCACTTCTCACAATCCACCAGTAAAGATTGATACTCTACCTCACAAATTGAAGGTGGGGTTCATACTTCAGAGGTTGGCTAGAATTTAATAGTGGCTCACTTTTCAAATTCTGATGTTTAAATTTGGTATATCAGTTGTTGTAAGAAAGTCACCCTTAGGTCAAATATGGCCTGCATGTGTGATTTGTTTGATCTGCACAGTGTTTCACAAAAATTGATTTTAATGTCTTTAGGCAGGGCATTCATTCTCTGGTTTTATCTCTGTTTTCATTTTGTCTCTTCCCCTTGGCTGTTTTACATGTTTACATTACCTGCTTGATTCCTAAAGCTATCTGAGATTGCAACCCCTGCTCTGGATTAATGTGATATATTTTGTAAATAAACTTTTTATTGAAATAAAATACATAAATAAAAGTACACAAAATCATAAGTATATAATTTGGTGAAGGGGAACACACCCACGTAACTACAAGCAAGGTCAAGAAATAGAACATTACTAGCTTTAGAAGCCCTCCTGTCTTTGTATTCCTTTCAAAGCAAATTCTAAGACACAGATAAAGCTACAAGTGATTCCAAGAATCACAGCAAATATATAAATTTTTGATACACATATGTAGCTGCATTGGCTTACATTTACTTTGTGTTTTGTTTTGTTTCATTATTTTTTTTACCATTTTACTTTACTATCCTTTTCCTTTTAATTTTAACCTGCATCATTTTATTTATGGTGTAAAACCTTTTATAAACAAATTAAAATAGGTAATTTAAAAATCTACTCTGACAATCTTGTTATCTTAATGGGAATATTTAGTCCATTTACAATTAATGCAATTACTGATATATTTGAGGTTAAGTGTACTGGCCTATTTGTCTTACTTGTTCTAATAATTCTAATATTTTTTCTATCCTGTCTTAACTTTCCTTAGATTGATTATATATATTATGTATGTATTATAATTGGCCCTTTGTATCTGTGAGTTCCACATCCTTGGATTCTATCAACTGCAGATTAAAAATATTAAGAAAGTATAAAATGACAATATAATAATAAAATGATACAAATTTTAAGAATATAGTATAATAATTTTTATATAGAATTTAAATTGCATTAGAAATTATAAATAATTTAGAGATGACAAAGTATACAGGAGGATGTATGTAGGTTTTATGCAAATACTACCCATTTTATATAAGGAACTTAAGCATCCTCAAATTTTTGTATTGGCAGGGGATTCTGGAACCAATCCTCCATGGATACTGGGGAACAACTGTATATAAAAACATAAATATTTGCATATTCAAATACTGCATTTTTGCCTTCTTTAGCTTGCTAGTAATGTCAATTTTCATAATTTGGGATGATTACTTTAGAGATTTTAACACACCTCCTTGACATTAAAATCTAATAGAAATTAGTACTTTTACTACATCCAGGCAATCCAAAGACTTTAATATCTTTAACTACCCAAATCTCTTTATTTTGTTTCATTGTAATCATGTATATTTTTTGTTTTGAATTTTATTATGGAAAAATCTTAAACTTATATAAAAGTAGAGAGAATCGTATAAAAAATATAAAGAATCCAATGTACTCACCACCAACCTCTAACAGTTATCAATATCAATTTTGTCACATCTGTACATCTCAACTCACCCCCACCCTCAAATTATTTTGAAGTAAATCCCAGATGTGTTATCAGTTTACCTGTAAACATTTTGGTATGTATCCTTAAAAACTCCTCTTAAGCATAAAATATATCATGAGCTAACATAAATACTTTCATTTCAAATTCAAGATTATGGGGCTTTTACTTAGTCTTATCATTTCATGTGTTTTAATTCTCTTTATATTTGTTTGTTTGCTTGTTAATTCTGTTGTCCTGTATGGTGCTTTATGCATTTGTGTTTTGATGTCTTTAAAGAGTTTGGGAAAATTATTGGCCATTATATCTTTAAGTGTTGTTTCTATCCAGTCTGGGCTTTATCTCTTTCTGGGAGTCCTTTTCACTACTTCCATATGCTTTTTATTTTCTTTTTGTATTTTTTATCCTTTCTTTTTTCATGCTTCAATCTAATTATTTTCTTCTGACCTATATTCCAGTTCAATGATTTCTTCTTTGGCTACATTTAATTTGCTGCTAAATTTAACTATTGTATTTTAAGCTTCAGTTGTAATTGTCTGTTCCTAAATGTTTTGTTTTATTCCTTTCTAGGACATTCAATCTTCATTACTTTTAAATTTTAGATTCCAGGCATAGGTGTGCAGTTTTTTACACAGGCATATTGTAATACACATGTGTATTGTAACATATTGTAACTAGTGGAGATTGTGATTCCAGTGTACCCATTACCTAAATAGTGAACACTGTAACCAATAGGTAATTTTTCAACCCTTATGCACCTCCCACCCTTCTCCCTTTTGGAGTTCCTAGTGTCTATTATTTCCATCTTTTTATCTATGTGTACCCATTGTTTAGCTCCCCCTTATAAAAGAGAACATATGTTATTTTATTTGTTTCTGAGTTATTTTACTTAGTATAATGACTTCCAGCTTTATCTATGTTGCTGTAAAGGACATGATTTCATTCCTTTTTATAGCTGCATAGTATTCTATGGTGTATATATACCACAGTTTTTTTATCCAGTCATGCATTGCTGGAGACTGAACTTGATTCTGACTTTGCTAGTGTGAATAGTCCTGCAATGAACATATGAGTGCAAATGTCTTTTTCATATAGTGATTTTATTTCCTTTGAGTAGATATTCAGTAGTGAGATTGCTTGGTGAAATGGAAGTTCTGTCTTAAGTCTTCTGAGAAATCTCTATTCTGTTTCCTATAGTGGTTGAACTAATTTACATTCCCACCAAAAGTGTGTAAGTCTACCCTTTTCCTCACAGCCTTGCCTGCCAGTGTATATTGTTTCTTGATTTTTTGATAATAGCCATTCTGACTGGTGTAAGATGATATCTCATTGTGGTATTACTTTTAATTTCTCTGATGATTAGTGATAATGAGCATTTTTTTCATGTGTTTGTTGGTTGCTAGTATTTCTAATTTTGAGAAATGTCTGTTCATGTCTTCTTCTTTTTTTTTTTTTTTTTTGAGACAGAGTCTCATTCTTTTGCCCAGGCCAGACTTCAGTGGTGCTGTCTCGGCTCACTGCAAGCTCCACCTCCTGGGTTCACGGCATTCTCCTCCCTCAGCCTCCCAAGTAGCTGGAACTACAGGCGCCCGCCACCGAACTCCGCTATTTTTTTTTTTTTTTTTTTTTTTAGTATAGATGGGGTTTCACCATGTTAGCCAGGATGGTCTCAATCTCCTGACCTTGTGATCTGCCCAGCTTGGCCTCCCAAAGTGCTGGGATTACAGGCATGAGCCACCATGCCTGGCCGTGTTCATGTCTTTTGCCCAGTTTTTAATGGTTTTTTTTGTTCTTTCTTGTTGATTTGTCTTAGTTCCTTGTATATTTTGAATACTAGTCATTTGTTGGATATTAGTCATTAGTCATAATCTGCAAATACTTCCTCTCCAGATAGGCTGTCTATTTGTTGATGATTTCTTTTGTTGTACAGAAGCTTTTTAATTTAAATAAGTTCCACTTGCCTATTTTTGTTTCTGTTCCATTTGTTTTGGGGGTCTTTGTTATAAATTCTTTGCCTAGGCTAATGTCCAGTAGAGTTTTTCCCAGGATTTTTTCCTAAGATTTTTAGTTTCAGATCTTACATTTAAGTCTTCAATCTATCTTGAGTTAATGTTTGTATATTGTCATAGGTAGAGTTTCATTCTTGTGCATATGGCTAGCCAATTTTCCCAGCACCATTTATTGAATAAGGTGTCCTTTCCATATTGTTTATTTTTGTCAGCTTTGTTAAAGATCAGTTGGTTGCAGGTATGTGGCATTATAACTGCTTTCTCTATTCTGTTTCATTGATCTATGTGTCTAATTTTGTACCAGTACCATGCTGTTTTAGCTACTATAGCCTTGTAGTATAAAGTCAGGCAATGTGATGCCTCTGGATTTTTTTCTTTTGCTTAGAATTTCTTTGGCTATGCTCGGCCTAGTGGCTCACACCTGTAATCCCAGCACTTTGAGAGACCGAGGCTGGCAGATCACAAGGTCAAGGGATCGAGACCATCCTGGCCAACATGGTGAAACCCATCTGTACTAAAAATACAAAAATTAGCTGGGCATGGTGATGCACACCTGTAGTCCCAGCTACTCGGGAGGCTGAAGCAGGAGAATCGCTTGAACCCAGGAGGTGTAGGTTGCAGTGAGCCAAGATCATGCCACTGCACTCCAGCCTGGTGACAGAGCAAGATTCCATTTCAAATAAATAAATAAATAAATAATTGCTTTGGCTATTCAGGGTCTTTTAAAATTCTACATAAACTTTAATATTGTTTTTCTAATTCTCTGAAAAATGACATTTGTAATATGGTATGGATTGTGTTGAATCTGTAGATTGCTTTGGGAAGTATGGTCATTTTAATGATATTGAATTTTCCAATCCATGAGCATGGGATGTTTCCCCAGTCATGTGTTATCTACAATTTATTTCATCACTTTTTGTAATTCTCCTTGTATAGATATTTCATCTCCTTGATTTAAAGTATTCCTAGTTGCTTTTTTATTTTATTTTATTTTATTTTATTTTGGGGGGCTATTGTTAAGAAGATCAAGTTCTTGATTTGGTTCTCAGTCTGAAGACTATTGGTGTATAGACATGCTACTGATTTTTATATGTTGATTTTGTATCCTGAAAGTTTACTGAAGAGTTTTGTTAAGTCTAGGAGTCTTTTGGAGTCTGTAGAGTGTTTTCTAGGTGTACAATCATGTCATTACTGAACAGAGATAATTTGGTAATTTGACTTTTTTTTTCCAGTGTGAATTCCTTTCATTTCTTTTTCTTGCCTGATTGCTCTGGCTAGGACTTCTAGTGCTATGTTGAGTAGGAGTGGTGAATGTAGACATCCTCACTGTGTTCCAGTTTTTAGGGATAATGCTTTCAATTTTTCCTCATTCAGTATAATGTTGGCTGTAGGTTTGTAATAGATGGCTCTTATTTTGAGGTATGTTTCTTAGATGCCTAATTTGTTGAGGGTTTTTATTATCAAAAGATATTGGATTTTATTGAAGCCTTATTGTATTGAGATGATCACATGGTTTTTGTTTTTAGTTTTGTTAATGTGGTGAATCATGTCTATTGATTTTATTGATTTGCATATGTTGAGTCATCCTGGCATCCCTGGAATAAAACTCACTTGATTGTGATGTATTATCTTTTTGATGTGCTGTTGAATTTGATTTGCTGGTATCTTGGTGGGGAATTTTACAACTATGTCCATCAGGGTTATTGGCCTGTAGTTTGTTGTTGTTGTTGTTGTTGTTGTTGTTGTGTCCTTGTATGATTTTGGTATCAGGGTGATACTGGTTTTAGAGAAACAGGAATTTTATAGGAATTGCTTCACATTCATGTTTTGGAATAGATTCAGTAAGATTGGTGCCAGCTCTTCTTTGTACATCTGATAAAATTCAGCTGTGAATCTGTCTGGTCTTGAGATTTTTTTGTTGGAAGTTTTTTTATTACTGATGTAATTTCATTACTTGCTCTTGGTCTATTCAGGATTTCAACTTCTTCCGGTTCAATCTTGAGGGGTTGTATGTTTCTGGGATTTATCTATTTTCTCCAGGTTTTCTAGTTTGCGTGCACAGAGGTGTTCATAGTAGTCTCTGACGATATTTTTTTATTTCTATAGTATCAGTTGTGATTTCACTGTATTAGTCCATTCTCACAATGCTATAAAGAAATAACAGAGACTGGGTAATTTATAAAGAAAAGAGGTTTAATTGGCTCTTGGTTCTGCAGGCTGTACAGGAAGTATGATGCTGGTATCTGCTTGGCTTCTTGGAAGGCCTCAGGAAACTTACAATCATAATGGAAGGCAAAGTGAAGAGGGAGCAGGCCCATCACATGGCCAGAGAAGAATCGAGAGAGAGAGCAGGGGAGTGCTACACAATTTTAAATGACCAGATCTCACAAAAACTTACTCGCTCTCATGAGGGCAGTAGGTTGCCCAAGGGGAATGGTCCTAAACCATTAATGAGAAATCTGCCCCCATGATATAATCACCTTCCACTAGGCCCTACCTCCAACACTGGGAATTGTATTTCAACATGAGATTTGGTCTGGGACACACATCCAAACTATATCAATCACCTTTATCATTTCTGATTGTACTTAATTGAATCGTCTCTCCTGTTTCTTGTTTCATCTAACTAGAAGGCTGCTAATTTCATTTACCTTTTCAAAGATTCAACATTTTGTTTTGTTGACTTTTGTATCTTTTTTTTAATCTCAATCTCATGTCATTGTGCTCTGATATTTGTTATTATATTTATTTGTTTTTCTGCTAACTTTGTATTTAGCTTGTTCTTGCTTTCCTTGTTCCTTAGAGGTGTAATGTTAGGTTGTTAATTTGAGCTCTTTCTGTCTTTAATGTAAGCATTGAATTCGATAAACTTTTCTCTTAGAACTGCTTTTACTGTATCCCAGAGGTTTTGGTATGTTGTATCTCTACTTTCATTCATTTTGAAATTTTTTTAATTTTTGCCTTAATTTTATTGTTTACCCAAAGGTCATTTAGGAGCAAGTTGTTTAGTTTTCATGTTCTTGTGTGTTTTTGAAGGTGCCTCTTAGTTTGATTTATAATTTTATTCCACAGTGGTTTAAGAAAATACTTGATATGATTTCATTTTTTTGAATTCATTGAGAATTGCTTTATGGCTAAGAATATAGTCAATTTGGGAGAACGTTCCATGCACAGATGAGAAGAATGTATATTTTGCAGTTATTAAATGAAATGTTCTGTAAATACCCATTAGGTCCATTTGGTCTATATACAGTTTAAATCCAGAGTTTCTTTCTTTCTTTTTGTTTTGTTTCATTTTGTCTTGTTTTTTTAGGAGACAGGGTCTCACTCTTTTGCCCAGGCTGGATTGCAGTGGTGCTTACTGTAACCTCAAACTCCTGTACTCACACAATCCTTCCAGCTCAGTCTCGCAAGTAGCTTAGACTACAGGCATGCACTACCATGCTTAATTTTTATTTATTTATTCATTTATTTATTTTGTGGGATTGGGTCTCAGTATATTGCCCAAGCTGGTCTTGAACTACTGGCCTCAAATAATCCTACCACTTCAGTCCCCCAAAGCACTGGGATTACAAGAGTCAGTTGCTGTACCCAGACTAAGTCTAGAGATTTTTCATGTATTTCCTGCCATTGATGATCTGTCTCCTGATGTCAGTGGAGTATTGAAGACCACTATATTTTTTTCTATTAATCCTTGTTCTTATGTGTAGTCATAATTTTTATGAATCTGGGCTCTCTAGTGTTGGTCATGTATACTTTAGGATAGTTCAATCTTCTTATTGTATTGAACCTTTTGTCATTATATGATGCCCTTCTTTGTCTTGTTTTTTAATGCTGTTGGTTTGATGTCTCTTTTATCTAATATAAAAATGACTACTCCTGCTTGCTTTCTTTTCCCATTTACATGATATATATTTTCCCACCCCTTTACTTTGAGTCTATAGCTGTCTTTAGTCAGTAAGTGGGTATCTTGTAGGTAGCAGATAGTTGAGTCTCTTTTTAATCCAATTTTCCACTCTATATTTTAAGTGTAATATTTAGGCCATTTACATTCAAGATTAGTATTAATATGTGAGGTTGCGTTCCTGTCACAGTGTTGTTACTTCTCTTGGAGTTTCAATTGTGCTGTTGGTTTACAGGATCTGTGAGCTTTGTATTTATGTGTCCTTTTGTGATGATGAGTGTTGTTGTTTTGTTTCCATGTTTAGAACTCCTTTGAGCATATCTTGTAAGTCTGGTCTAGAATTGACAAATTCCCTTAGCATTTCTTTGTCTGGTTAAGACTTTATTTCTTCTTCATTTATAAAGCTTACCGTGGCAGGATGTGAAAATCTTGGCTAGCAAAGTTTTCTTTAAGGAGGCTAAAAATAGGCCCCTGATCTCTTCTGGCATGTAGAGTTTCTGTTGAGAAGTCCACTGTTAGTCTTACGAAATTTCCTTTATAGGTGATTAGACACTTCTCTCTGGGCACTCTTAGGATTTTTTCCTTCATGTTGACTTTGGATAGTCTGGTGACTCTATGTCTTGGTGATGTTATTCTCATGATATGTCTTCCAGGAGTTCTTTGAGCTCCTTGTATCTGGGTTTCTAAATCTCTCCCAAGACCAAAGAAGCTTTCCTGAATTATTTCCTCAAATAGGTTTTCTATACTTTTTCTTTTTCACCCTTTGGAATACCTATAAATTGTAGGTTTGGATGCTTTACATAATCCCATATTTCTCAAAGGCACTGGTCATTTCTTAAAATTCATTTTTCTGTATTTTTTTCTTACTGGTTTAATTCAAAAGATGTCTTTTAGTTCTGAAATTCTTTCTTCCTCTTGGTCTAGCCTATTGTTGAAGCTTTCATTTTTATTTTGTTATTCCTTCAATAATTTTTACATTTCCAGTTCTCTTATTTTAGTGATAACTATCTCTTCTTGCATGTCCTGAATTGTTTTTTCTGTTTTCTTTGTGTTGGTTTTCAATTTTCTCTTGGATCTCATTGAGCTTTTTAAAAATCAATGTTTCGAATTCTTTACCCGATATTTCAAAGATTTCATCTTGGTTAGAATCCATTACTGGAGAGTTAGTGTGATCCTTTGGGGGTGTTGTAACACTCTATTTAATTCATACTTTCAGAGTTATTTCTCTGGTTCCTTCTCATCCAGATAAGCTATCTCTCTTTTTTTTTTTTTTTTTTAAATTTGCTTTTATTTGGATGTGACTTTTTTCCTCTTCTGAGGAGATATCGTTAGTTTATGTTGTGTAAGGTCATTTGGAGTTGGTTCTGGGTGCTTTCAGTGGCAACGAGTCTGTATAAGCATTTCTTGGTAATGGGTAGCCTTTGTACGGTGGCTTTCCCAAATGCTGGTTGTAGTAGCTGTGTACTGAGTATGTGAGCAGGCTCACTGCCTCCTATGAGGCTGGAGTGGTAGAGGTCTTAGGAGGCTTATTACATTTTCCACTGCTGGGCACTTATGTTATCAGATTTCTTTTCATTTCCTTTTTTTTTTTTTTTTTTTGAGACAAGGTCTAACTTTGTTACCCAGATGGGAGTGCAGTGGCATGATCTTGGCTCACTGCTGCCTTGACTTTCTGGGCACCAATAATTCTCCCACCTCAGCCTCCCTGGCAACTGGGACTACAGGTGTGCACCACCATGCCTGGCTAATTTAAAAATTTTTTTGTAGATACGGGGGTCTCACTATGTTGCCCAGGTTGGTTTCGAACTCCTAACCTCAAGTGATCAGCCGGCCTTAGCCTCCCAAAGTGTTGGGACTACAGGCATAAATCACCAAGCCCTGCCCAGATTTCTTTCTTTTTTTTTTTTTTTTTTTTTTTTGAGACAGAGCTTTGCTCTGTGGCCCAGGCTGGAGTGCAGTGGCTCAGCCTCCGAAACCCACGCTTGCTGGGATTACAAGCTGAGCCACCATGCCTGGCCCTTTTTTCTGTTGTTGTTGTTGTTGTTGTTAAGATGGAGTTTCGCTCTTGTTGCCCAGATTGGAGTGCAATGGTACAATATTGGTTCACCTCAACCTCCGCCTCCCGGGTTCAAGCGATTCTCCTGCCTCAGCCTCCCGAATATCTGGGATTTACAGGCATACGTCACAACTCCTGGCTAGTTTTGTATTTTTCGTAGAGATGGGGTTTCTCCATGTTGGTCAGGCTGGTCTCAAACTCCTGACCTCAAGTGATCCGTCTACCTCAGCCTTTCAAAGTGCTGGGATTACAGGCGTGAGCCACCTTGCCGGGCCAGCTAATTCTTTTTTTTTTTTTTTTTTTTTTTGAGATGGATTCTCGCTCTGTCGCCTAGGCTGGAGTGCAGTGGCGGATCTTAGCTCACTGCAACCTCCGCCTCCCGGGTTCAAGTAATTCTCCTGCCTCAGCCTCCTGAGTAGCTGGGACCACAGGCACACAACACCACGTTCAGTTAATTTTTTGTATTTTTAGTAGA
>NW_012098099.1:5716535-5825726 GCF_000951045.1 Mandrillus leucophaeus
TTTTTGAGATGGATTCTCGCTCTGTCGCCTAGGCTGGAGTGCAGTGGCGGATCTTAGCTCACTGCAACCTCCGCCTCCCGGGTTCAAGTGATTCTCCTGCTTCAGCCTCCCAAGTAGCTGGGATTACAGGCATGTGCCACCACACCCAGCTAGTTTTTGTATTTTTAGTAGAGACGGGGTTTTACCATGTTCGTTAGGCTGGTCTTGAACTCCTGACCTTGTGATCTGCCTGCCTTGGCATCCCAAAGTGCTGGGATTACAGGCTTGAGCCACCGCACCAGGCCAGCAATTTCTATAAATAGGAATTTAGAGTAACTTACAAAATCACACTAGCCGGAAGGCTTAATTTAGTCTTAATGAATAGGATTCTCTGTTTTCCAATTTCTTAGGTTTGATAGCTAAGCATTTTCTCTTTTTTCTCTTTTTTTTGAGATGGAGTCTCGCTTTGTTGCCCAGGCTGGAGTGCAGTGGTGCGATCTCAGCTCACTGCAAGCTCCGCCTCCCAGGTTCATGCCATTCTCCTGCCTCAGCCTCCCGAGTAGCTGGGACTACAGGCGTCTACCACCACGTTCAGTTAATTTTTTGTATTTTTAGTAGAAACAGGGTTTCACTCTGTTAGCCAGGATGGTCTCCATCTCCTGACCTCGTGATCCGCCGGCCTTGGCCTCCCAAAATGTTGGGATTACAGGCGTGAGCCACCGTGCCTGGCCCCAGATTTCTTACTGTGTTGTGCAGTTCAACCTCCAGGTCAGTAGGTGATGCTTATGCATAAAGTTCAGCTGCAGCTGACTCAAACGGGTATATACTTGATTCTTGTTTACTGGGAGAAGTTCTGTTGACTCGGGCAATGGGCTGATCTGTGGAATGCACAGTGGTCTGAGCTCCGTGCTTAGTTCTGGAGTCGGGGCCAAGATGGGTGGGATAGACTAAGCAAGCTCTCCTACAGTTCTCCCAATGGCAGGCAGAAGTATTAGCTCTGAGGCAGGGTCTGGTGGGCAGCTGCCAAGTGCCTGGAGATGTGCCTAGGCATAGAATCTGGAAACCTCCACTGTCCCAAGTTCTCTGCACAGGAAGTGGGGGAAGCTTAAATTCCTAATCTAAAAGAGTTGGTTCTTCAAATGCCTGGAAATATGTCTGGGCATTGAGTGAAGAGAGCTTTGCTCTACCAAGATCTCTGCAGGGAGGAGCAGGTCAGGCTTCTAATTTAGACAATCAAGTGTGCCAGATGCCTGGAAATATGCCCCGGCAAGGTGGAGAGAAACCACTGCTGCCACAAAGTTTTCCTGGTGAACATAGGGGTAGCTCAAACTCCTAATCTGGGGGAGCAGGTGCACCTCGAGTTGGGTGATATGTCTGGGGAAAGAGCAGAGAAACTGCAGCCATAACAAGGTCTTTGCATGGGAGGAAGAGGTGGCTCAAACGCCTAGTCCATTAGGGCAGGTGTGTTAAATGGCTGGAATTACATCCAGGTGTGGAGTGGAGGAAGTGCCACTACACCAAGTTCTTTGTGTGGAAAGGGAGTTCTTTGTGTGCTCAAGCTCCAATTTTAAGGGGGCAGGTGCATCAAAAGCCTGGAGATAGGATATTCAACCTTTAATCTTATTTTGTAGTTTCTAAACAGATAAGCAACAGTTATAAATTCTGTATCTTGATAATGCCAATAGATGGATCTCTTCTGCAACTCTTCATAATCTATTTTTCTCCTTGTTTTTCATAATTCTTGTATTTTTGCATTCCTGGTTGTTTTTTAATCAAGTGCTGAACATTGTGCATGGAAAATTGTAGTTAATTTGATATGGGATAATGCTTTCTTCCCCCAAAGAAGATTTATTTTTGCACTAGCAGATGGTTTGTGTGCATGCAGAGGTAGATCATCTGATTTCATTCGGGTTTGGGGTTGTATTTCATTTTTTGATGAGGGCTGATCCACTTTTAGTTTACTCTTACTTGTAGGTTGTGTCTTTCAGCAGTACCAATAGAAACCCTGGAATATTTATCAAAGCCTCTATGCTTTGGCAGATTAATTTTTGCCCCATCAGTCCAATGAAACTGCCGAAAGCTCTACTCAGGTTTTCAGCCCCAGTTTCTGCTTTTAAATCAGCTAATACTTTAAGGGGATAGTCGTGTCAAATAACGTATTTATCTCACAAAATTTTCTGTTCTGTGAAATCTTGGCCCCTCAAGTCTTAGTTGTCTTTGGCAGCTATATGATACCTTCTAACGAATGTTTAGATTTTGTCCAGCTTTTCTAATTATTGTAGGCAGGAGTATTGGCCTAAAACCAGTTCGAAATTTTTGCACGCACAGCACATAATATAGGGTATGGTTTGACTCTGTGTCCCCACCCAAAACTCACCTTGAATTGTAATAACCCCCATGTGTCAAGGGCAGGACCAGGAGAAGGTAATTGGATCATGAGGGCAGTTTCCCTATGCTGTTGTTGTGATAATGAGTGAGTCTCACAAGATCTGATGGTTTTATAAGCATCTGGCATTCTCCCTGCTCGCACTCACTCCACCTTGCTGCCTTGTGAAGAAGGTACCTGCTCCTCCTTTGCCTTCTGCCATGATTGTATTAATAACTTTCCTCAGGTCTCCCTAGCAATGCAGAACTCTGAGTCAACTAAACCTCTTTTCTTTAAAAATTACCCAGTCTCGGGTATTTCTTCATAGCAGTGTGAGAACAGACTAATACAATATATTATTGAGTTATCACTGTATATCTTACAGTTTTATACAATTCAGAATAATTTATTTTTAGCCATGACATATGTAACTATAAATATGAATGTGTATTTTTCTTTGTCTGTTTATCATTGTAACTAGTTCCAGGGTTCTTTTTTAGGGAGCAACTTCCTTTGTTTAAAAAAAAAAAAAACCTCATACTTGCTTTTTGGCCTGATACTTGGTTTTTGGAAGTTGAGGGGTCTCTGAGATCATGGTTTGGTAGCGGTAAGAACAAAGCAAAACAAAAAATAGAGGAAAGTATTAAAATTTCTTGGCACAAGATACTAGACATCTTGAAGAGAGAGTAGAATAGTGAGGCTGAAGCAAAGTAAAACTGAGACATTTCTTTTTTTTTTTTTTTTTGAGACAGAGTCTCACTCTGTCGCCCAGGCTGACGTGCAGTGGCATGATCAAACTGAAACATTTCTGATGGCAGCTGAATGTTCTGAGAAAATGAAATATTTGCTCTTAAGGTATTTACTTTTCTATGATGCAATATCCTTATATTACCTGAAATATTCAGAAAAGTCTTTTAAACATAGAAAGTCATACTTTTGTGAATGATTTTAAAGAAAATAAAGGAAAGGAGGGTGCCTTGAGTGCCTTGTTAGGGACAGCATGAAACAACCACAAAAAAAGAGGAGCTCAGAAAGATGAGATGCTGGTGAGACAGAGCAAGAATTTAGTGGAAGGAGGAAACAAGAAGCAAAAGAGAGAAGTAAAAATATAAATTCCACAGAATTTGAAGAAATCTTAAAGGAGGACATTGACATATGATGGGGGACTCAAACCACATTTTTATATATGTCTCAAAGCACAGGGCCTCTCAATTGATGCCTGGGTAACTTTTATATGCATGCTCGAGACTCAGGTATGTATGCTCACCTCCTTTACCAAAGGATCTGTGATCATGGTGAAAGTGTATGAAGGAAATTTCAATAACACATAAATTTAATCTCAGACTATTGAGCTTCAATCCTAGACCTTTGGCAGTGTTTTTCACTTCAGGAATTCTTCATTTAAAATGCTTCTGACCTGACAGAGTTTTTCTAGAAACAATTAACAAATAAAAACAGTCTAGGAGATGTATATGAAATTAAACCCAGATTAATATGACTATGAATTAGAATAGAACATACAACTTTTCTCTTTGATAATATGTAGTGAATTTTCAATTATCATGTGTTTATTGTTTATGACAAAACTTTAAATTTCAAGCTGATATTCTTGCCACGTCTAAATCCTTTCATTCTAAAAGAATACATAGTTCCATACAACATGCATTACCACACTGTAATCAAAGAAATATAATGAAAATAAGTTGTAGCATCCTCATCCAGGGATATTTGCCTCTAAGCATTTGCTGGATGATCCTAATTATCTCTACTTCTGCAATCATAGGAGTGAAAAATTAGAATCCCTGTTGGTAGGAAAGATTGAAGAAACTTTCCCCCATCCCAGGTTCCATCTTCAGAACTCTTGCTCCTTTTACCTTCTCTATATTTTTCAATGGTACCTTGGATGTTTACCCTAGCCACTGCAGCCTAGCTCAAGCAGATGGGCTTGTTATACTTTGTTAGAAAGAAAAAGGGGTATTTCAGGTTACCAACAATGTATGGCTAAGGTTCTCTTGTAAGTTACAGTGTCATATATTTTTGGCTCAAGACTAAATTCCAAAGAGCTCCACTACCATTACTACAGCTGAGATAACAGTACAGGTTGAAATATACCAAACAGCCCTTTCTGAAAGTCATTTACCATCACTCCTTGTAAGCACTTAATAGTTACATTTTCCTTTTTGCATTTTTTTTCTATAGTCTGATCCAAATTAAGCTAATATAACAGCCATCTTGCTCCCAGAGCTTAGGACTCCAAGCATGGCTTTTGCTGGACCTTCTGTGAATCCCATTTTCTCACTTTCTTCTCTGGCCTGTAGAGCAAGACTCTTTCCCTGGTTGTGTTTTTCTTTTCCTTTTGAACATGAGCTCTACTCATGTCTGTGGGGCTCTTACTTTCACAGATCATTTTCTTCTTTGAGAATATTGCACCATTCCTCTACTAGGTGTGCTGTGCTCACTCTTCTACTGAACAGTCATTTCCAAAGTCTACACTTAAGCATCCCGATCCTTGAGATTATACTACTTCATTATACTACCCTCAGTAGTGCTGTTGCACATCATTTGCATTTCAAAAGCAATGTCCACAGGCTTTAATCTGCAAAGTACTCAAGACTTAACATTAATAATTGAATAGCGATAGTGCTGGTACATTTTCTGGGATGTATTCCTTAAGCTCATAATGCAGGATGATATGGTAATATCACCTTAGTAAACTATGGAGGCTATTGTGTATAAAAACAGGGAAACCCTACAGAACCATTTGGTGGCACTGATAATGGTATTTCCATTAGTGTAGTGAGTTACTTTTATAATGAAATCTTAGAGGCATTCATATGTGTTAAGTATGCCAGAGGAAATATTCAAACATGGGTTTTATATTGTTTCAGAAATTATTCCCAAATTTACTGATGTGTTACCTTTTTTTTTTTTTTTTTTTTTTTATAAAATTCATTAAAAGCAGGAAGCCATAGGGACTTCACATACAGCTTCCTCCTCTCACTTGCATAGTGACCTACCTGTGATGGCCAGCTGAGTCACAAAGAAGGTCATTCTTGACTTCCTCTTTCTCCTCCATGTGGAAAAAAGCACAACGGAGTTTCCAACAATGGTAAAAACAAAGAGGACCCACAGAGTTATCAATTGCTCAGTCTGCAAGAAACAGAGAAAAATAAGACCAGTGTACCAGTGAGAACCGGGGTTCCTTACAGAATGCATGGCCCAGGCTTTGGTGCTGGATTTCTTCCTCCTGGCCCCATATCCCTACCTTTGGAAGCTCTGCTCTCAGGAAAACAATGACAAAATGGTCTTCATTTAGGCCAGCTGCAGAGTAGATTAATACACCTTTTAAAAATCTTTTGGAAATATATGTCAAGAGACAAAAAGTTTGTACTCTTTGGTCAAGTAATTGTAACACTGTGTGAAAAGTAGGTCAAGATGTGAAAAAGAACACCACTGTCACAAAGATGTCCATATTTATTGTAAAAAGAAATTAGAAATTGTTTAAAGATAATAGGGTAGCTAAGTAAATAAAGCACTTCAATTCAGTGAACTATTACAGCATAGCTATTAACAATGACAACCACAAAGACCATGTAGCAATATTAAAAATACCTATAATATAATGGTAAGTGGGAAAACATGATAAAATCATGTACTGGGTATGATTACAACTCTGTAAAATTATATACATAGCAAAAAGGCTGAAGTACAGTAAAATGTTAAAAGCAGTCATATTAGGATAGTATAATTATGGGTTATCTTTTGTTCATTTGACAGAATTTTATAAGACAGTAATATTAAAGTTCTACTGAAGAATATTTCTGTGGTTTGAATGTGTCCTCCAAGGTTCATATGTTGAAATTTAATCCCCAAAGCAGTGGAGTTAAGGTAGAACCTTTAAGAAGTGACTAGGTCTTGAAGGCTCTGCCCTCATGAATGGATTAATGTCGTTATTGTGGGAGTGGGTTAGTTATTGCAGGAATGGGTTACTGATAAAGGAATGAACTCAGTTCTCTTCCCTTGTCCCTCTCTCACCCTCTTGCTTTCTGCCATGGAATGATGCAGCAAGAAAGCCCTCACCAGATACCAGCACCTTCCCAGACCTTCACACTGTAGAAATAAATTACTTTTCTTTATAAATTACTCAGTCTTTGATACTCTGTTATGGCAGCGTAAAACAGATTAAGATAAATGATTAATTAGTAAAAAGAAAAAAAGCAGGAATGCTATTAATCTAACAATCCTTCTAAGAAATTTGTTTTGTTTTGTTTTGTTTCATTTTTTGGAGACAGGGTCTTGCTCTGCCACCCAGGCTGGAGTGCAGTGGAATGATCTCAGCTCACTGCAAACTCTGCCTCCGGGGTTCATGCCATTCTCCTGCCTCAGCCTCCCAAGTAACTGGGACTACAGGCACCCACCACCACGCCCGGCTAATACTTTTTGATTTTTTAGTAGAGACGGGGTTTCACCATGTTAGCCAGGATGGTCTCCACCTCCTGACCTAGTGATTCGCCCGCCTCAGCCTCCCAAAAAGTTCAGGGATTATAAGCATGAGCACCATGCCTGGCCTTCTAAGAAATTTTTTATGAGCATCTTCATGAGTCCTATACTTTATCAATCTGATATTTAGGCTCTCCATCCTGGATTTACAGATCAGTTTCTGAGATCCTAGGTGGAGGTCAGGGCCTTGGAACTGCAGAACTGTGGAAATGAGGATAGGCATTGTGGTGATGTGGGGGGAGGATGAGGGCTGCACAACTAGAGTGGGAGGATGACAGGGTTGGAGAGCTCTGCAGATATATCATGTCCAGCATACATATGTCACATCCCACTTGGAGGGCACCATCTTTGCTCAGCTTCAAGCCACACACTTTTTCTCTGGTTCTTTGATGACTAGAGGGGTCATATCCTGGATAACTCATTTCTCTAGCAGTCTTTAAATGGGTGATAAAGCATCAGGAATGAAAACTAATTATTATGCAAAGTACTGTACTGAGTGGAGGGAGTGAATTTTTGTAAGAGAATTCTCCCCATTGAGATAGATGGACAACAGTGCTGTCAGTAGCAGATACAACAGGAGAGGCCTTTGATGTCGTAGACTGATACTTCCCATTCAGGTGATGTGTCAGCAGTGGGACATAAACAAGTGATTTGAATTTGGAGGACCTCTTTTTAAAAAACAATGGAACAACTTGCAGACTAACATAAGCAGCCAGGTGGCTTGGAAGTCTCCATCATAAGGTCTCACTGACACCATGGTGCTGACAGATGAAACAGTTGAGGGACAGGGTTGGGGATAATGTGTCTATGTTCCTCAAATTGTTCTAATACAATATTCTATCAGGGAGGATGATGGTGCCCTGAGGGTGTCTAGGTTCAGGAAAGAGCCCATCAAGCAGGTGGCCTGGCAGGTAAAGTATGACAGAAGGCCATCAAATACTTTTGGTCTCTAGAATGAGCTTTGGTGTGAATGCCCAGGGCAGCGCTGTGACACAGGTTTTGGGCCAGCCCTCCTGTGCCAAGCTCTTAGTTCTCTTTCTTCCCTATTCCTTGTTAACATTCTGAGTCTTCTAGGGAAGCGCCCCAGTTTTCCAGAAGCTTTTCCACCTGTGTAGCATGAGCTTGGCTATGAGCAGCTGCACGTGGCGGAGGCCTTTGGAAAGTGCTTCTCAAAGTGTGGTCCATGGCTAGGGTAATTATGAAACCTGGTTTGCCTAGGACAGTCCTAGTTGTCAACTGCTGTCCCAAGATAATTATTTAAATTTCCCTTTCTCTCTCAAAAAGTGTCTTGGTTGGATAGTCAATTATATAATCATCCTATCCATGGTTCCCAGTGGGTGGGCTCCAAATATCATAGCCTAGTCTGTATCAATCCCTAAAGATGAATTACTCTCTCTCTCTCAGCTTTGAAAGATTTAGGGGATTTAGAGGTTTGGGTTAGTTCAAGATATGATATGGGTTCCCTGGAGACCTTTCAAGAACTGTGCTCATTCAATATGGCACTTCGGCCCTAGAGTTGAAGGAGTTCACAGCTCTAGTGGGTCACCTACGTCTACTTTCACAGCCCCATGCTGGAGGCTGGGATGGCCTCCTCTTTCTGGCTAAGGCCGCCATACATGTCTTTGGCACTGCCAGGAGGCCGAGGAAGTGTTACAGCACACTGGCTGGCTGGAAAAGAGGTGCTATCTCTTCCACTGCTGCTGTTCTTCGTGTGGGAGAAGAAACTGAATCCACAAGGCACTGCATACCTCTACTTAGTTTGTAGTTGCTTGATTTTTACTGTATGAGTCTTCCCTGCATTTCTCTTCTCTCTCTGTCTCTTCCCCATCATATTCTGCTTTCCATTGTTTACAGTGAAGTTTATAAGAATTTCTTTTCTGTTGTTTTTTAGAGACAGAGCCTAGTTCTGTCCCCCAGGCTGGAGTACAGTGGTGCCATCTTGGCTCACTGCAAGCTCCGCCTCCTGGGTTCATGCCATTCTCCTACCGCAGCCTCCCGAGTAACTGGGATTACAGGCGCCCACCACCACGCCCAGCTAATTTTTTGTATTTTTAGTAGAGACAGGGTTTCACTGTGTTAGCCAGGATGGTCTTCATCTCCTGACCTCATGATCCGCCCGCCTCGGCCTCCCAAAGTGCTGGGATTACAGGTGTGAGCCACCTCGCCCAGCCACTGTGTCCCTTTTCTTAATGCAATGTCCTTTCAAGCTCTGCTGAGAATACAAATAAGAGATTTTCCAAGATTTACTCCTGTTTCTTGTAGGGAATCCGTTTTGTAAAGAGAAGCATGTTGATGCCTTAAAGCAATTTCTTCTTTAAAAATTGCAATTAGCTGGTCGTGGTGGCACGTGCCTGTAGTCCTAGCTACTCGGGAGGCTGAGGCAGGAGAATCACTTGAACCTAGGAGGCGGAGGTTGCAGTGAGCTGAGATGGTGCCACTGCACTCCAGTCTGGAGACAGAGTGAGACTCTGTCAACAAAAAAAAAAAAAAAAAAAAAAAAAATTGAAAAAAATTAAAAAGCCAAGACGGGGCAAGGGGGGGGTTTTTTTCTGCACTTGCCCAGTACTGTATTGGTCTCTGTTGAACTCTTTCATTCTTGAATGGAGAAAGAAGAAGGAAGAGAAAAGCTAAAGCACTTAGGATGTTTCTTTGCCAGATCAGAAAGCCAGGTCTCCATGGTGGGAGAGGTGAGAACAATGTCTGGAAGCAGCCAAAGAAGGAGGCAAGGGTGGGATGTGAGGAAGATAGTAGATACAGGAATGTTTTCCTTACTGAGGCTCTGTCTTCACTGGCACCATCCATAGCCTCGCCCAAGTTTTACTTAGCCAGCCGTCCACACTCCTTTAGCTGGGAGAAGGCACTGACCACAATCCTCTTCTGTGAGGTCTGCAGCATTCAGTGAACCTCCCACAGAAATTTGCTCACTGGAGGTGGCCCCAGCCTCAGTGGATGGACTCTGAGTAGTGGAATGCCCTGGGGCTGATGTCTTCTCTGCTGACCCCCCAGGAAGGCCTTTACTTCCTGTCAGAGAGCAGAGGAGTCTGTCGACCCCTCCCTCAGAACGTCTTACCTACTCTACACGTTGTGGACATTCCTCCAGTTTTCCAGCAAGTGGAAGGGAATAGGGACCTTCCCTCTTTTCTACTTCTGATATGGAAGCCTTTTCAACTGAAATTACTTTCTGATAGCCTATTGGATGAGAATTGGAAAGAGGAAGAGAATAAGTGAATTCAGGGGAGTTTTGCATTGGAAGTCAACGTTACATTTTCAGACTATATCTCTCTTTCATGTTTTCCTTTCCTCATGTAAGTACAGGCAGGCCTTACTTACATGAGTTTCCAGAAAAATAAATGCTGAAGTGAGTAAATGGTCTGCTTTTCACATACAGAGTTGGCGTTTATGACCCTGGCAGCAAAGTTCACATTTCCAGAAATGAAGTTTCTGTCTTATGGAAGACACTTCTGGTCCCCAGTGGGCAGTAAATGACTGCTTTCTTCATCTTTGTAGAGTGCAATCCAAGCCAAGGAATCCAGTCTTTTCAAAGTAGTCCCGGAGCTCAGATCTGCATTGTTGAAAGTTCAGAGTGACAAGCACTACATATCAAATCACCCTGGTTTGATGTATCAGTGAATTGGAAATCATTCCCTGGGACTGGTGAGTCAGTGATTGCTTGGACTGGGTTTTTGTTCTTGGGCTGTGCTTTGGGACGGTAAGTCCAAGGAGCTCTGTAAACAGGTTGGGGTCTATTTTCCTTTGATTGGCTGATGTCTCTAGGGCAGGCTGAGCAAATCCTATAAGTGAAACCCTCCCCACCTCCACATCTTTTGGAATTTTCTATTGGAAGATTATCTCCCCTTACTTCATAGGCTTCAGGACACTTCTAGATGTAGGAAGCCTCCCTGGCCAAATGCTTCTGGGGTCTTCCTAAGAGCCATGTTGATTTATCTGTTTATTAATTCATCTAACATCTATTAATTGCCTACTCTATGCCAGACATAGTGTAAGGTGTTGGTGCTACAAGACAATAAAATAGGTTGAGTGTATAAGTTATACTCAGTCAAGTTTAAATCCTGTTTCACTGACTAGTACAAGGGTCATTAAGTATGAAAATACTCAACTGCTTGCTCCTTTATTCACAGCCATATTACGCGTGCATGTCCCCCTCCCCACCCACAGGCACACAGAGACACACACAAATCCCAGGATAATCGGGAGAGTCACGGTAATGGGGATTGAGGAAACAATTTCAGAGGAGTGAGAATATCACAACCAGGTGAACCTCGTGGAAGAAAAGTTGATAGGCTTTGAAACCAACCTGACCTGGACTCTGTCTCTGCTACTTGTTGGATGTGTGATAGGTTGTAAGTGATAACCTCTCTGACCTTCTTATTTGTAAAATGAGGATGAAGACGAAACCTATCTCAGAATAGTTGTGATGGGTGGATAAGATGATGAAGATGGAGGTTTTTAGCTCAGTGCCTGCTACATAGTAGATATGCAATAAAAATCGGTTTATCTCCTCCCTGAGGTTTGTGGACTACATACGTACATTTGAGGGGTGATAACTCACTACCTTTTCAGAGTGATGCTTGAATTCACCGTGTTCATCCCATTTTTGGTACTAGTCTATTGGAATTTCACTAAGCCTAAGAAGCATTCTCCCTACCCACACCCCACCACAGTGTACTGATGGTGTCCCAACACCATCCCCAAACTATTGCAGAATATAGTTGGGCATAAAATGCCCCCTAGTGGTGATGTGAGGCAAAATTCCAGCCAGATGGTCAAATACTGAGTGGAAATAAGAAATGTATTTAAAATGTTTCAGTAACTAAAGATTGGCCTGTTCTCAGCTCAATTACATGGTTGCTGGTACATGACTGATTGGCTTTTAACCTCAAGTTAATCAGGCTACACAGTGACATCAGTTCTCTGCAGACCTGGATAATTGCAAATTGGGATTTAGAAAGATGAATTGCAGGGTTCCTTTGAGGATGGTGATGCTTCCACAGGGCTGATAGTTGGGATGTGGCTCCATGAGCCATGCTTCCAGAGCCAAAAGGATGTCCATGCTGGCAGGCACTAAGCCTGGTTCACAACTCCACCCCTGGCATCTGTCTGGCCCATAGAAGGTGCTTAATAAATATCTGTTGGATGGAAACATGGTTGATGACAAGTGCAAGGCTACTTACAAGAATCACAGAAAAGGTCATTTGAAATGGGAATTATCTCAGGAAATATAGGACATTAGTTACTCTAGTCGATTCTGGATCTGTCAGGCTAGTCTGGATTTATCCAGATCCAAGGAATAATGATCTTCTTTTTCAGTTAGGTGCTAAAAACTGGAAGACAAAAAGCCTAAGTATCTTTAGCAATAGTAGGGTGAAAGGGAATGAAATAATTTGAGTGAATCACATTAATCCAGTACATGGCTTACTGAGTTTGTAATGTATGTAGTAGGTGCACAGTACATGTTTTTGATTGATTGTCATGTGCCAAGGATCATTTGATAAGCCTTACATATTGCTCACTTAACCATCACAACTTGACCAACGAGTTATCACTGTCCTCAATCTTTTGGTAAGGGAATGAGGTTCAGAGAAGTTACTTACCTGGGTTACTGGCTCATTGGATGATGCAGCTGGGATTTGAATGTAGCTTTGCTTAATTGGAAAGACCATGCCCTGCTTACTCTAGTAGTTTTCTGTCCCGATTTTGGCTCGAGGATAGTGAAGTTGCCTCATTTACTTTCAATTTTCAAGGGAGAGACAATTCTTCATTTTCTTTCTGAGCCAAAACTTGCCTGAAGCTGAGTTTCCGGGGCTGGGTTGGATTCATGACTGTCTCCCCCAGGACTGAGCGTAAGGTCCATTTCTTGGAGGAATGGAGGGACTCTATGGCAACATGTGGCGCCCACACAACAGTAGTGATAAATGTCACAGAAGATGTAGCTACATCAGCTGTCCTGGTAGTCACAAAGCTTTCCGTGCCCCTCGTGTTTTCAGGGTTTGTTTTAGGAAGGTTGTTATGTACGTGATGTTGAAGATGAGTATCTCCAACACAGGAAGTAGCAAATATTTGCAATTTTCCAAGATAGGAAAGAAAGTATCAGAAAAAAGGTTTCAATGATTTGGTGTCACTTCTCAGTGAGAAGACAATGAAATTCTACTTCTCTGTCACTGAGACTTGTGTGGCTTCCGTCATTCACAGCAGCAGGCTCTGAGGCCTACTCAAAGCCTCATTAATTTGCTTAGGTGAGTTGGCAATATCAAGTGCAAAGATAGAAAATCTCTAATTTTATTAGGGATCAGTCACAGTGTAACCCAGAGACATACATGGGCACCTGATTGTAAGTGAAACAGGCAGGAGCAGATAGCAAAGTTCTGTGTTCCTGAAGCTGCTTAATTAGACTTGGAGAATAAGACACAATGTGAGGATGTGGTGACCCCGGGCAGTAACTGGACAGTTGGTAATCTGTCATTTGGGAGGTCATCCCAACTTCTTCCTACATCTCACCCCACCTGCTGCTACAGAAGCAATGACAGGTGGTCAATAACCAGTCAAGGCCAACAAGGAGGCCTGAAGGTAGGACTGGGCTAATTCAGGAGGGCCTGCCATTTTTCTCCCTGACAGCCATCTCCTTCTGATGATGCCTCTTTTTAAAATCTGTCTCTCCTCCCCTCCCCTGCCACCAACCCCTGAGCAACCCAGCTGGGAGGCATGCTTGCAAATACAGTTGAATTATGGTCATCACGACCTCCTGTTGGCATTCACATTTTCTAACTGTTTTACCATGAACTATGGGGATTCTGTCCCAGATTATCCAGGATTGTCATCAGTTATAACACTCAATTATGAAAATATGTATGACAAGATTTTTTAAACATTCACAAAAAAGTAAGAAACCTGTAAAAAGCTACATATGAATTTGGTTGTTAGCTCAAGTTTTAATACTTTTGTAAGGCTTTTCATACCACTTTAACAAGGGTCTAGAACAGGGAGAGATTGCACCCTCTGCAATGCCTCTAGACCTGTCTGGAGACTGGTAAGACAAGCTGACAGAGACCTTCTTCATGAAGAATAGAGAAAGTGGATGGGATGGGAGGTGCAGTTGAAGCCTAGGCCTGTTGAATTGGAGAGTGAGACTGTGGACCACGATTATTCCAAGTAGTTGTGAACTGAGAGTCATTCTGTGAACTCCCGTGTAGTATAACAGAGGCAAAGGCATTTACCCCAAGGAGAGAGCCTTGCTTACATGTTGGTGTAGAAATGACACTTAGGCCAGAAGTGGGAATCTCTCCTGAAAATCATGGAGCTGGAGACGTGATTATACTGGTTTGTAAACTGTACAGTCAAATTCCATAAACATTTCTGAGAATCTAATACCAAAGTTCAACGTACTTTGGGGATATAAGGGAGGCTAAGACAAGGAGCTTCTAGTCTGATGGTGGAGGCAGGTATGTCAACCAGAATTTTCAGTGTGAACTTCTATGATAAAGATGTTGTAGAAACCCAAATAAGGAACATGTAATAGAACCTAGGGAGGGGCTGGTCATGGCTGGTCAACAGGTATAGCCTACAGAGATTGTTATACGAGCTGAGTCTGAAACAATGAGTAGAAGTAACCAAGCTAAGAAGTAGAGTGCCTGGCAACAGCGTAAGTGAAGGCAGAGAGTGAGAACTGCAGGTTAGTGAGGACAGACAGTGGCCATTCAGGCACTTTTGAGGTAGTAACGGCAGAGAAAAGTTTACGATGAGAAGCTGGAGCTCTGTCCGAAAGCCAATTATTTTAATAATGGGACAAGGTCCAGGGCCTGTGTCATTGTCCTGAGTTAGAAGAACGTGCCCTCAAGAGGAGAGATGCTTGTCCATCTGCGATCTTCCTCAGTTGTCTTCATCTGAATTGCCTTTGCCTTACCTCTCAACACCATCATTACAAGTGATGGAATGTAATACTAACGCCTTCAGACTGGGACTGTACTGGAAAGCGATTCAGCAGACTCTGGATTACTGCCTGACATTGATTTCTTAGTTTAGTCTTCAGGACATGTTGAATAACTGCATTAGTCATTTCTCCTCTGACCAGAAAGACATAGTTATTGGTTTGGAGTTTTTATCATCAGTATCGTGGATCGTAGATCATGTTTTGTTAACGATGTTAATCTCCCACATCCTAAACGTTCTCATTTCGATCAGGGCTTGGCATGTGGGACCACATTTGCGTTACTTTCAAATTCAGTTTTCTGGTTACTGGTGAATTCTTGAATTTCACCAGAAACAGAAATGCCAATGTTCTGCAATCATTTTAATGTGAATCTCTTCTTGCAATTTGTTCTTGGATCACAAGAGGACTTGCAAATTAACCACTAATAGCATGTATTGAAAGCTTTGAAACAATTAAATTCTGGGATTCCATCTGAATTCCCATAATGTAGCAAACCACAAATGTTAGAAATCATTTGGAAACCCACTGGGCTTCAAGTCTATATAGTAATTAATATTTGCTGAATAAACGAATGAAATGTCGGCTATATAACAAGAACTGAGATTAACATTTAAATTGCTATTTAAGCTCTAGACTCTTGAAATATGGAAAACTAACATTTAAGTAAATTAAGTGCAAATCTCTACAATGTGGTAGAAACCAAAGTAATTACTATATGATAGAAATACCCAGAATGTATTATTCCTGATGATCCACATAATTAAAATAATAAACCTTCAGGAATTTATTTTCTGTTCTGGAGGTGCTAATAAAAAGGGAAAGTGTCTGAGAAACTTTTCTGTGGGAGCGCACCTTGGCTTGGACCTGATATTTAAAATCCATCTGGGACGCTCAAAATCAAGTAGCTAAAAGAAACCAGGAGGAGCGAACACATGGATGGGCAGAAGCAGACGTAAGGACCAGGGAATGGAGTTGAACATCCTGGGAGATGAGAACAGTAGGAGAGCGGGCATGAGAGAGGCTCAGCAGGAGGATTCCTGCTACAGAGTCTGGAATTGCTACTCTTGCAAGCTTTGTTTTCTGTGCAGCTAAGTTGGGTGTTTGGGTAGCAAAATGTAAAAGGCTAATGAGTTGGTGTGCACTGAATTCATACAGCCAGTCATCTGCCTTGGTTTTCATTTGCTGTCTTCTTCCCTTGCCTGCATTTCTGGATCCCTTAATGTGCTCTCTGTGTCATGCAAGCCTCACTTGCTTGGGTTCATTTCTGGGCTTCTGCAGAATAAATAGATTCTTCCCATTTACTCTCATGGAAGTACAATGCACAAAATTTATTTGAGAGGTTGCATGGTGTATCTTACATGGTTGTTTGTTGTTTAGAATAATAAATGTAATATGTGCTCACTCTAGAAAATACAGTAAGGTTTTACACAAAGATAAAATAAAAATCATCTGCAAAGTGATTTTCAGAGAGAATTTCTTACTTTTCCATCTTGGTATTTGTTTCTTTTATATTTTATGAGCATATATAAAACTTGAAATATATTATATGTATTGTGCTTTTAAAAACCTTTGACATTGCACAAACAGAAATGGTTATTATAGGTGCATAATATTCCTTACTATTCCATTCTATGGTTATATCACAATTTTATTGTTCCATTGTTAGAAACTTGCTTTTTGATAAAAACAATGCAGGCTTTGTTTCTGTCTTCGAATGTTTCTTTAGTATACTTATGGTATAATCCTACAAATAGAGTTACTAGGCAAAGTCTGAATACATCGTGTAAGTTTGCTGTATATTACCAAATTGCTTTCCAGAAAAATTGAGTTAAGTTGTTCTGATTTACTCTCTCACAAACGGTTTTACAGAACTATTCTGGCTTTATATATTATTTTCCTTTCATCTCTATTTGATTTGTCTCATATTATGATGAATTATTGAGTCTGTATTGTTCAAACCACTATAAACAATATTTTTCACATATTCTTTTAACTCTGTATTTAATCTAAAATTGTTCTTATTTCCCATGCCCTTTTTCCATTAGAAATATTATTTATTTTCCCTCTAGGGCTCTTTATATATTAAGGACTTTAACCATGTTTTTTAAATATAATTAATGTATATACTATTAGCTATAATATTATATGTTTATTTTTATTGTAAATAAATTTCTTAATTTGTTGTTTCCCTATAAATTTTTGTTTTTAGGCTTGAATAGTGCTTGCTAATCCTAAAATTAGTGTCATCATTATATAATTTTTCTAGCTATTTTGTAAAAATTTAGTTCCACAATCCACCTGAGATTTACCTTATAACTTTATATAAGAGCTATTACTCACCCACTACTTTTGTTGCCAAAATATTAGTTCCTTTTTTACTAATTTTGGTTGTTTCTTTGTAACATTAAGTTCATATATGTACTAGGACTTTATTTTCAGGGCAAACTATTTGTTGTTATTGATCCATCTATCAGTTATTTTGCTAGTTCTATAATGTTTTGCTTACTGTGGATACACATTTATTAATAACTAATAGGGAAACATATTTCTTCCCCATAGTTGTGTTCAAATTTCTGAACTTTTCTCACCTATTTTTTAAATAAAACTTTCAATTATCTAATCAATTTAAAACAATCACATTGAGGTTTTGATTAAAATTATTTCAAACATTATATGCTAATTTGGGGAGAATTGACATCTTCACGAAATTTAATCTTCCTATCTTGAAGCACCGCATGTCTTTCCATGTATTCTATATATTTCAGTAATGCTTTGCCTAGAGAATTAATGCTATCTTAAATTCGAATAGTGTTTTCCAGTTTATAAAACATTCTCATTTTTTCACAATCCTCTCAGCAGCTGAGCAGAAGCTCCAACTTGGATATTTAGAGACTGCAGTTCTTGTCCTGACTCTAACGTCTACCAGTTATGTAACCTTGGAAAGGTCACTTTACCTCTCTGGGCCTCATTTGCTCAGAGCTAGTTCTGTTCGGTTATCTGCTAAGTTCTTTCGGGAAAGCACATAATGTAACAGAGTGTTTTCTGAAGTGTGTACCAGTGGTCATTATTAGAGGTAATATCGTAATGCTCTGTGGTCAAATAGATTTGGGAAATGCATGTTAAAGAATTAAACAAGTTTCTTTTCTTTCTTTCTTTTTCTTTTTATTTTTTTGAAACGGAGTCTTGCTCTGTCTCCCAGGCTGGAGCGCAGTGGTGCGATCTTGGCTCACTGCAACCTCCGCCTCCAGGGTTCAAGCAATTCTCCTGCTTCAGCCTCCTGAGTAGCTGGGACTACAGGCACCCGCCACCATGCCCAGCTAATTTTTGTATTTTTAGTAGAGATGGGGTTTCACCATGTTGGCCAGACTGGTCTCCAACTCCTGACCTCAAATGATCCACCTGCCTCGACCTCCCAAAGTGCTGGGATTACAGGCTTGAGCCACCGTAAACAAGTTTCTTTACTGTAAGACTTCTCAGAGAGTTAAATAGGTGAATGCATCCTCTAAGTATATAATGGTGTATAGTATGTGGTGCTTCCCAAGTTCTTTATTCCACATTCCCCTGACAACTGCTTAAGAACTCTCATCATAAGAATTCTGTGGAACAACCTTTGGGAATTCCTGATATGGTGGAAAGAGCATGCACCTTATCTGGGTCATAATTTTAACCCATATCTGGGTTAAAATTTTTGGATTATTAACTACTGTGGGAACTTATCTTTTCTGAGCCTCACTTTTATTTTCTCTAAATCAAAGAGGACAATGCCTGTCTCAGAGCTTTAGGAGTTGCCTTACACATTACTGAGCACCAAGATTTCCTGCCTTTCCCAGTGGGAGGATTATGTTTCTCTGCTCCACTGATATCAGACGTGACCGTGAACTTACGTTGGCCAATGAATAGTGAGTGGAAATCATTTGTGTTATTTCTGGGCAGCAGCTTATGAGAGCCAGGGCAAGGATCATTACTCTGTATCTCTCTAGCTCTTGCTCTCCTGACTTCAGTATTATGGAAGCCTGTGTTGACATGGGGCTTCCATCAGCTGGTTCCCTGAGAGATTACAATACACGGAGCCCTTTGTTAACCTGTGATGGACATGGGACATGAGTAGAAAACAAATATTAATATATTATGGTTTTAACCCACTGAGAATATCCAGTTATTTGTTTCCTCAGCATAAGCTAGCTTAACCTGATTAATGAATGAAATAATCGATAGAAAAGACTGAATGCCTAATAGAGTTGCATTCATTACATTATTCTAAGTTTTATTTTAGGCTGATAGTTTCTGTGTTCTTGAATACTCTGCATTTTTATCTCAACCTAGACCAAAAATCCTGAAAAGGGACTAAATACATTGGAAAGGGAATAAATTTATTCTTAGCCAAAAGGATATCTTCTATCTTCATGGATTGTTCTGAGTTGCCAAGGGTTAGAGTCTACAATAATAGGTGAAAGAAGAGAAACCTGCATTTGAGCACTTGCAATATTCCCTTTCATTTTTTATTAAATTATGACTTGTGAATAATGCTCCTTGTGTGCACACTTGGGTTCAATATCTGTATATGAATGGAATTCTGAGTGCTGTGGGGATACCTTGGGTCTGATTCAGAGGCCTGGGTGAGTCATGGCTGTAGCCCAGCAGAGGAGTTTTGGCTTCTGTAAGGAACTCCAAGAATCCTTTAGACTCTGTCCAGAGGGGATGGGGAGTAGGAGTTTATTTTACATTAAGCAAAGGCTTCTCTAAAATGCAAACAGCCATGGCAGGTTAGGGGGGTTATGAGAAGAGACATTTGAGGGATGGAACTCAGCACTCTTTTACTCAGAATGGTTTTTCTGCTAATACTTGGAGTCAGTTTATTGAAGAAAGAAGTTTTGATGAGATAAAAGAGGGATGGTGGAAAAGGGGAAGAAATAAATGCTTTTTTAAAACTGAGCATGCAAAGTCCAAGCTGAATGCCCTGGTAAGGATGAGGGCAGACAGATAAGGCTGGGAAAAGAGAGGCTTTTCAGAGGGCAGGGAATCTTCATGAGGGTTCTTGTGAGTCTTGTCAAAGTTATGATTGCATCTGATTCCTTTTCAACCACCTACTCCTGTCTTTAGAAGGAGGAAAGAGTCCCAGGAAGTTTCTTTTTTATTTATCTTTAGCAATGCATGACTAGGCTGGGTGGGTGGAGAGTCTTTGAGGGTGGAGTGTCTGGAAAGGTGGAGAACCTGAGAAAATGGAGAGGCAGGGAATGTGGAGAGGCCAGGAGGGTGAAGAAGCTGGATGAATGGAGGGTCCAGGAGGCTGGTCTTTGAGGGGGAAAAGCATCAGTCCTCCCCCACTTCCCACCTTCTCTGGGCTTGGAGAGGATTGTCACAGGTTAGTAAGCAGAAGTCCTCCACGACTACCTCCCTTCTGCTGTCTCTCAAAACTGTTCCTCCCATATGAGAACTAGCTCCATTCCTACTTCACCATCCAGGCAGGGATAGCGGTTATTGTTCCGCACCCAGGGCAGAGATACCTGGGGCTAGAGTAGCCCTGTGATGTGTGCAGGATCCCACAACATAAAACTGGCTGCCAGGTGCAGAGCCCGTGGCTCCAACTTACATTTTGCTTGGATGTTTTAAGCTGTCAGGAAAGGATGTCATTCCTTATGCTTTTTGGAGGAGAATAAAAAAATCTTCTTATTGAGCCATCATGAAAAAATGAGCAGATGTCTTGGGTAGTTTTTTGAGCTGATGTTTTTAGAATGGTTTTAGTATTTTTTCATAAAATTGCACAAGTGAATGGCATTGTTATTATCTGGAATGTAGAGAATCATTTGAAAAATGTAAGACCCTTTTCTATGAGGAGGGGTAGAAACTTTTACTTTCTTGGCTACTCAAAACTGTACAATCTAATCTGAATCAGTTTTTATAAGAATCTATTCAACCTCTTTGTAATCCAGATAATAACAGGACAAAATCCATGGGCAGAGCCAGCCTCTGTACCCTCCAAATGTGTAATAATGCAATGTCTGCTTGACTCTCTGTGGACCACGTTTTGAGATCTTGGCTTCAAGACTGTCAATGTCATATTATACTTAGTATTTATATCTATTAGGAAAGTATTCAGCTTAGCAGTGGCTTAAACAAAGATTTAATTTTTTTTCATATAATAAGAAATCTGAAGATATGTTACTGCTGAACTCAATTCACTAAGATTCCCTTGGCTTCTTTTTCCTGTGGTCACAAAATGGCTGCTGTGGCTCTATGCCCTGGGTCTGAATTCAAGTCGGGGGGACGTCAGAATGCCAGCCATATCTTTCTACTTTCATCAGAAAAGGAAAAACCTTTATTAGAAATCTCAGAGACTTCCAATTAAGCTTCCCAAACTGTGCTACCTTTAACTGCAAGGGAGACTAGGAGAGTGAGTACTTAGCTGGGACAGTGAGAAGGAGGTTGAAACTAAGTATTGTTTCAACCAAATGGCATCCTGGGTTACAGAAACCTGTTCTCTTTCCCTGTCCCTCCTCCAGGCTCGTGTAGTGCCTCTACTCACCAATCCTATTGATGTTTCCCAAAATCCGATAGTATCATCATTATTCCTCGTCACTACTAAATAATACATAACATGGCTTACTATGATGTCACGAATCCCTCCCAAATTATGACGCCTATAAATTCAACCCAAATGGTTGGTGAAAAAGGATTAAGACTGTATCTACCCAAATTCATTCACATGAACTTACTGAGATATTAGCAGTAAACTTGTTTTACAGATTATTTCTTGATATACTCTTTCATTCAACAAAATATTTATTGACCTTGTATCTGCTATGTGTCAGTCACGGTACTAGGGATAGTAGGATCTAAAGGTGTCCCTAAATAACTGACATCTCGTCTGCATGTGTGTGGGCATGTGTGTCTGTCGTTGTGTATTTGTATGTGTCCTTGTGTATGTGCTCATGGCTGTGTGTGTATGCGTGCGTGCATGTGTGTGTATGTAGGTGAACATACATGTCAAGAGAGGAACCGTGTTGCACAGAGATTCTAAGTGCTTTGGGAGCACAAGGGTAGTGATGTGATGATGCTGGTCTACTGAATGATTCTGAAGCCTTCCCAGAAGAGGAGGCAACTGAGCTTAGAGTGATATCAGAAGAAAAAGGTATGAGAAAGGCATTTCCAGAAAAGGGAAACAGGACCTTGGTTCCTCAGACTATGGTAAGACATTCAATACAACGCGGTCCAGGATGTGAAGAAAGGAGTAGAGAAGGTGATTGGGTCAGTGAAAGGCCAGTAGGCCAGGCCCAAGGATTTGGGTTTTATCTACCAGAGGTAAGGATCAAATCTTTAAAGCCATGCATTATACCCCCGACCCTGGGGGCATTTCTCTTGCCCATCAAGGTAACTAATTCTTGCCAATGGAACTCAGTCAAAGTCATGTGTCATTTCAGACCAAAGCCAACAAGACAAAGTTTGCCATCTCCCCTGGAAGCCACTTGTTCTAGAAGGTGTAGCTACAAGTTGACTTGTTTGCTACTGTGATGTGAGGGAACAATAAACCTCTGGTGTGTTAAACCACAGAGATTCAGGGTTCGGTTTCTACTATTTCAGAGCTTAACCTATCCAGACCAAAATCAGCTCAGAATCCTTTTTCTTTTCTTTCTTGTTTTATTTTTACCTTATCTTAACTTTTAGGAAGTTTACACCTTTAACTTCTCTCAGACTTTAGTTTCATATCTGCTCAAATAAAAAGAATGCTATTTTAAATCCCCCTAGAGTTGATGGGTGGTTCAAAGGTGATACTGTGAAATCATATTGCAAACTGTAAAGTGCTGACATTAGCAATAGATCTATCATTTTTAGGCAGCCATCAATATTGCCTAAGTGAGAAAACAAGAACCCTGATTATTCCTTACAACTTCCTCATGACCTTGGGTGATTTTGCCATCTGTGGCCTGGAAAATCTTTATACCAGAGAAGAAGCCATTTCTTTCTTTCTCCAGATAGGGCATAATTTGCTGTTTCTGCAAATAGCCTTTCATGTAGTGGGCCATTAAGTTTGCTTAGATAATAGCTAGACATAATATCAGGATGACAAAGTAAGAAATAGAATTTTTCCCTCTGTATCTTATTCTACATTTTCATGGCCTCTCTTTTCTTTTCTTTTCTTTCTTTTTTTTTTTTTAAAGAAAAGAAACAGCTTAATTCACCACCATTGTTTGAGGACCACCTGCATATCAAAACTGTCCTGAAGTGCTTCTACCTGCAGTGGTGTCTCTCAGTTAAAACTTCTTCCTTACAGATAATGCTGCCTCCTCACCTCTCAGTAGTTGTCTTGAGAAAAGAGTGGAATGACGAACTCCTGGAACTCTAATTATGAATAATGAACACTACTGGGGGCCACTTGCTGTTCTTTAAGGCTATACAAGCATTCTCTCCCATTCACAACAACTCTCTACAGCACATGCAATTATTAGCTTTATTTGTTGGATGAGGAAACTGAGACACCGGTGGAAGGAAAGTGTCCAAAGTCACTCCGCTAGATGGTGTGGCACTGGGATTTGACCCCAGAAGTCTGGCTCTAAAGCCTGCTCTCTGAACCACACTGCCTCACTGAAATGCTGGAGAAAGCTCAAAAGCCTGAGTTTACTTGGGAGGTTTAGAGGTCCAGAGAGAAGCTCAGTTTACTTAAGAAAAATAGGGTTAGATTTCTTATCTACCTGAGTGCATGGCTTGAAACATTCTTACTTCATCAACAGGAAATTATTTCAAGGATGGCAGAATGGCATTGTGAAGCATGAATGGATGTGCTTCTTTCCACTTCTTTGATACACTGTCCCCCAGCTCAGGCAGCCCCACTGCCCTCAGAGTGCACTCTTGACTCCATCAGTGCAGACAGAGAGAAACAAGTCAGCACTGGGCTTTCAAAATACCTCATTGAGGATATCTTAAACAGCTGGAAGAGAAAGGGGTTTTTCTGTTGCAAGAGGGTGTGACTTTTGAGCATTCAGAACAGAGAGCCTGGAATAATAATTTTGGAGGAACACTGTGTCGTCAATTTCCCCATGACACGGGGGTCGCTCAGGGTGATGGAAGGATTTGATGGTGCAGTAGTGGTGTCAGATGCCAGGGGAGACGTGAGGCAACTGAGACAATGACAAAAGGGTATTGGATTGTCCTCCTCCAAGGGTTAGCAGGAAAAAGGGGAGGAAGAGAGAACATTTGCTACATTTGGGGAGCACAGGATTGGAAGGGTGCTGAGGTCCACTTACTGTGTAGGGACCAGGGAAGGACAGTCTCCCAGACCTTCCTATCTATCAGGAGGTGGAAGTTGTACAGTGTAGGTGGCTATGTGGGATGAGAGAGGGCCAGAGACACTCCATTGTGTTTTCTGCAGCCCAAAGTTGGGAGCAGTCAAACTTTCTATTTCTAGGAAGGAGGCAGAAATTATAGCCGAGATTGAGAGACAGGGATTCAAGCACCCTGTACCAGGAGATAATGTGGCCAAGGGACATTACCCCAGAAAGCAGTGTGGGCCTGACACAGGTCGGATGGGAACCCAGATGAAAGTCCAGAATGAGGATGACCACATCTGAGGGACAGACAGGTCTTGCTTCAACTGATGCCAACTTGCTCAGATCCCTCACTAGATCAGACTCCCTTCACCTTCCATCCCTTACCACCCCCCACCCCCCTACCCCCCCCCACACACACACACAGAGAGAGAGAGAGAGAGAGAGAGAGAGAGAGAGAGAGAAATGCACTACAGAAGCACTGCCCCTGGAGTTAGATATCTTCCCGAAGCCAGAAAATGTGAAAACTCTTCCTGGGCTGAAAAGCTCTGCAATGACTGGGTTTATTCTGAATTAGCTAAGATTATGCTTCCTGCCATCAGATGTATTAGTAACACAAAGAGAAATTTAGCCGAGGAAGATTTCCTTTTCAAATACTAGCCTCTATAGTTTGGAAATTGCGTGCCATCCTTAGCCTTTCTCATTTGCGTGAAGTGAAATTGGACACACTGCATGGTAGAGTTTACCCCGGGTCAGGGATTAGAAAGCAGAGCGCTAGATCTGGGTAGCAGAACTGGCTGGAAGGAATAATGTATTTAATAATGATTTAACTGAGCAAAACTAGTAGTAGTTCCCTTAGGAGCAGCCACAGTATTCAACTGTAGAAACTCAAATTGAACATACTGAGCGAGACTAATTAGAAAATAATAAAAAATGCATGATGTAAATGTAAGATCCCTGGTTACAAATTGCAGGAGATACATTTGGGGGTTGGAACATGAGGAATTCTGGATTCCAGGAAGGACATCACTGACACTGTCCTGGGACCAGGGCAGGAAGGGAGAACAGCAAGCCCTGGAAAGTTGTGAGCTGTTGAGGTGACAGTCACAGGTAAAAATGCCAGTACTTGATAGGTAGAAGAAGGTCTTAGAAATGAGTTATGAACCGAAATGTAGTGAAAACAAGCATGGTCTACTTAAGCTTCTTAATTTGAGCTCCCTTGCAAAAGCATAGTGTGAGATAATGCGTTGAGGTGAAATTTGCTTTTGTTATATTAATGGAGGAAGAGTGTGTTAAGAAAATTAACAGTAAGGCAGTGTGGCAGGGAGGGTGTACAAACAAAGGGAACAAACTGTGTCCAATCACCCTCAAGCACTTAGAAGCAACCATTTACATATAAACGATAGTTAGACTAATCGCGTATCACTTGTAACTATCCACTGAAGGAGGCGCAATAAAAGATTGTTGTTAAGTGATATTTAGCAGTCTTAGTTCATATTTCTCCACTCACCTATGAGTAATAAAACTAAGTTTCATTTACATTATTTTATAATTTAGGTAATTCATTAATTGAGACAGGTCTCCCTCCCAGTTACTTCTAATTAGGTTTCTCATTAAGTATCAGAGATTCAGGAAACATTGCTGGTGAATTCACCAGCAAAATTAAGGGCTTTCTGTGTGAAAAGTTTTGTATTTGTTTTGCATTTGGACAGCCTTATATGCAGATACCTCATTTATTTTCTGATGAGCTAGTTCCCATTTCCCCTTGAAAACTTCTGGTAGATTCTTGAAGCGCATATAATTCCTTAATGCCAAGAACTAGGTCTTGAAGAGGTGAGCTGGATGTGATCTTAAAAGTACACAAAACTGGAAACTGTGAAGGGACCCAGCATCTGAGCTGAGAATCCTGAACCCAAGACCATGTAGGGTTAGTTACACAAGGCCCATGGTAGAAGATGGGATGGGTGAACCCACCCCAGACCTCCCTGCTCATTTCCAAGAGCCTCACATGCTTAGGAAGGTGGAGCAGGTTAGAGTGGTGGGAGCAGAAGCTAGAATTCAAGGGTGGAGGTCGGGGGAAGGAACAGACTCTAAGCCTGTGAAGGAAGTGCCAGTAAGATCTAGACGGGGTGTTTTGTCTCCTCCCGAAAGAGCTTTGGGGTTCAGAGGATAAGAACTAGAATGTTCTTAGTTTCCCAGAAACTAAGTCAGAAGCCCAGGTAAGTGGACTGAGCAAGACAGCTGAGACTAGGTAAGGCTGCCATGCGGTAGAGATGGATTCCCCAGGGCTGGACCAGATACTTGGTACCAGCTTATGGTGCCTCAGCTAATTCCGTACCCCACCCACTGGAATCTAGAACTGATCTTGGCCTCATTGGCTTAGAAATGGATTAGAGACAAGCTGAACATGCTTGCAGAAAGGGACCTGGGTGAGTATAGAGACCAGGCAGGGTAGGGGCTGATGGGTGGAAACTTGGTTAATGAGAGCCCCCACCCACCTCTGTCATAGGGAATACATGCTTTCTGTTGCTTATTTGACAAAATGTTGATAATTGGAAGAAAAAAACGTATCACAATTTGTTTATACAGTCAATGTTTATTGAGTATGACCAGCATAATGGTAGGTCCTGGGAGAAAATATGAAACAAATATAAGCCATTCCTTTTACTCAAGAAGCTTGAGGACTGTAACACATTCACCCAACACATATGGAAACAGCAGTTTAAGACAGAGCTGCATTAAGTGGCAAGAAGAGAGGTACAGTCCGTGACACTAATGAAGCTCGGGGAGGGATGAGTCACAGAGGGCTTCATGGAGGAAGCAACCCAAGCTGAGCTTTATAGAGTGGGTAAAATTGTGATAAACAGATGAAGATGGAAGGCAGGTCTGGATGGAAAGATACACCATGGATTGTGAGAATTAAATGAGATACTTCACAGAGGTCACTTGCTAAGTGAGTCTTGCTATGACTCTTGCACCAAGAATACCCAAAGTAAATGAGATGTATGGTTGTTGCTGTTATTTCTGTGACATTTACTGCTGTTGCTGTTTTTATTTTTATGCTATTTTTTACTGCTTTTGATAAAGGCAATGGGGATTAAAGGGATACATTTGGGAGACAGTAAAGGGGGCACGGTTTTGAATTTCTTCTCTAGTATGTCAGATAAAATGAATCGCAGTGAACAAAGGCTTGCATCAGAACTATTTCTGTGTCAACAATGCATTAAAATTGCTTGTGGTCAAAGGGGATCATAGAAAAAAAGTTACACTAGGAAATGTAAGCTAAGTTCTCACAAATAACACCACTGATCACTGTTTAACTAAAAACCACAGGGTTTTAGTCAATACACGTATCTCTGTAATAATGAATCTGAGCACTCTAAGCTCCTGGCCAGACATAATTCCTCTCTTTCTGCTTTTCTCCTTGTCCAGTGGTCCAGCCGTTTTGCTGCAAACATGTCAATAGGAATCAACTAGAGATGCTGTGATTCTCTTTAGCGTCTGGCGATGATGTTGCTAGGATAGAGAGGACAAACACTCAGAGAGAGCAGGGTGGGATTTGTTTCTTCGCATATTCCAAATATCCCTGTAGGTGCTGTATTCAAAAAATGGCAAATGAGATTTCAGCTGAGATTGATTCTTGCCTGAGTCTCAGAATAACCACCTTATTGCTGATTACTATTCCCTTTGCCATGGAGGACCTCTCTTCATTCTACTTGCTGTCATATTCTGAGAATATCAAAGAGGCTGCACAGGCAGCAATACTAAGTGGAGTCCTGTGCTTCCTGGGTGCACAAAGCCTGCCAAGATAGACTCTCTGGGTCTGCAGGCTGATTTCATAAAGGGGATTATTCAGTCAACATTAAGTAGCAACAAACTCTAATTTTACTTTCCCTGCTACATCGTGGAGCTGTGCAGCTGAGCCGTGTATGTGCTTGCATTAGGAGGTGATTTGGAGACCAGGGTTTCGCTGAAGCCAGTGGAGGAGTGGTTTGATCAGGCTCTGCTTTGCTGCATAGTCATTAGGGCCCTGGAAGTTTAAGTCTGACTCCTGGGACAGCACCCTGCTGAAAGTTTTATTCTGAATACTTGCAAAAGAAATGAACTTCCAGTAGGGAGGTGGATATTACAGTAATGTTACCTCATTGTGTAAGAACCAAATCATTTCAAGAACATACAGAGGAGTAACAACAACAGCAAAACCCAACAAAGCAACAACTAGAATCTTTTTGAAGTATTTTTTCCTTTGGTGGAAAGGACCAGTTTGAGACCTGTGAATGATTGCAATGACTAAACATATTGTTAGGCAGGGTGTGAAATAACCTGACAAGCCAGCATTCTGAGGCAAGAAACAGGAAACTGTTGTTTTCCCAAATGTGTGGTTCATTTCTGTCCACAAGATCTTGTTGCGGAATAAGAAACAATACAGGATTAGCTTAATGAAGATCCTTCCTCAGTGTGGCCCTTGGATACTTTGAAGGTGAAACTCACCAAACTCTCTGTCTTTCATTTGTTCTAGGAGGGAATTTGTTGCAAATGGTGGCATCATCAACTACCCTCAAAGAAATCTATTTCTCAGTATGTTTAATGAAAAGGGATCATCAAAGAAAGTGTCATCCTTCCTGACTTATTCAATGCTGTTTCTCATCACATCAGTCACTGTCCTGGTGATTGTGAGCTTTCCACACCTCTGGTGTTGCTAGCAAAAAACTCATAGCTGTAACCCCTACTAGAAACAGACATTTCAAGTACTGCTATAGGATTAATTAAAAGTGCTTTCACCTTAGGAAAAGGGGAAAGTAAAAATCATCCACTCATAAATGTTACTCATGATTCACTCATTTCCAGCAGCATCAGAAAGAAAAACGCCACCTGTATTCCTAAGAAACTACAGTCTAGGTCTCTGCACACTAAAGCTTGTTGCTTTAGCACTTCGGACTTTTAAAAATCCTTTTTAGTAAAGAAAATAAACAACACTCATTCACAATACTGGCTATGATCCTTTAATTGACACTCTTAAGTTCCACCAGTCTCATTATTATGTCAGTGTGCAGAGTCGCAGGCAGGAAACTTACCTTAAAGGAGTAGTAGAAGGAGCCCCATTCCTTTCCTTCCACCACTTCAGTAAAAGTCACTGTTTCAGTGCAAGCCACTGGGGAAGAATCCAGCATCTGCCCGGTCCCATTGGAATCGAAGCTGCCCTCTGTGAAGTTGGCTGGCATGGCTCAGGCGGGGTTGAGCCTCGCGGTCCCTGCTCCTGCAGCTGAGTGAGGGAGTCCAGCTCGCCTCCTGAGAGCTGGGCAGCAGCTGCAGCTCTGCTGAACAGAGGCACAGAGCCCTCCCTGAGCCCACCTCACTGAAGAGCTCTGCCTGATGACAGGGAGGATCTACGTGCTGCTCTCTCCTTGGCAATTACCACCAGCACAGCACAACCCTCATCACCCCACAGTCCCACCTAGGGCCAGGGCCCCACCCCAAGAGCAAGGGGGAGCTCCCCATAGCCATCAACATGGCTCCCTGGATGGGACCCCTGTTCTGTTGTGCTTTTTGTTACTTCCACAGTGGACCCCCACTTCTGCTCCAGCTTCAACAATACAGGAATTTGGACTAATCAGTAGGTACATGGATTCAGGTCATGTTTCCACTTCTGAAATCAAATTATAATTATACATTTGTTTCAGCTGAGGTTGCTTTCTGACTTAAAGCCTCACCTTGCCATCTACTCTGTCGTGTGCTCTTATTTCTGTAAGCGTAGGCAAATAGTAAGTACATTTGTGTTTCACACCCGTAGTTCTATCTAGGTGTTCACAAGGCAGCTCTCTGAAAAACACGAGGTCTGTGTTTGTTAATAAGCCACAACACCTTGTGATATGACTGGGAGCGGCCTGGTGAAGATTCTTAGTGCCTTCAGTATATTCACCTCAGTTTCTACCTAGGACTAATACTCAGGGCGAGGGTAGAAAGGAGGTAATGCAGCATCCCGGGCTCCACAGACAGGGCTAGGCAAGAATATTAAGAGCTGCTCCTGTTTCACGAAAAACCCACAAAGTACTTTACATGTTCTTTCATTCAGTTTCCCAAACAACCTTGTGAGATAGGCAAGGACGGTAGCTTTATGTTCTCCTTTATGCTAGCAGAGAGTGGCTCCAATAGGTGAAATGACTTGCTCAAGATCCCACAGCTGCTGATGTAAATGAGCTGATAACCCATCTCCACCACTTCCTAGACAGTGGTGCTTTTACTGAGATTGGTTTGCATCAAATCTCAAATATCTATGGGGCATGAAGGTAACATGAATGAGGGTAGCAGGCTGGGTGTAAAACAATAGGAACTAAGCTGCTTATATGGCAACCAAGCATGATACCTGATTCCTCACGCTGAAAACACTCTGTGAACCAAACAGGTCCAGCCACTGGTGTATGACACCGGGAATAAGAGGTAGCGGCTTTAGTGGCCACCACTAAAGAACATGGCCCCCCTGAGATCTCCTGGGAAAGCTTTATTATAAACCATCCAGCCCCAAGGAGGGCACAGTGCTCTAACGATGAGAAGCCATTAAGTCTATAATGAAGGGCAGCAAACAGAAGTGAGTTGTGCAGAAAACTGGATAAGCTGTGAGCTCTTAAGGAAAGCGTCAAAACAGGACAACAACTCAATAGCAAAACAGGCGCAGCATATTCCAACTAACAAATAAGCATGAAAATAGGCTCGACCATATTAACTATTAAGGAAAATAACTCAAAACAGTAAGAATTTTTACCTATTAGCATAGTGAAAGCTAGTGTGTGGCTATCCCCAAGTGCTGACAAGATTAAAGGGAAATGGGTGTACATCTTTACTTCTGGTGTGAGTTAGTGGACGTGGTAATTTTGAAGAGCAATTCATCAGTATTTAGTGAAGCTGGAATTACATATCCTCTAATGCATTGTTCCATTTCTAGATGCTAATAATTTTTCATCTGTATCTGAGTTACTTACATGTGCTCAATTCACAGAAATTCTTTGCACTACATACTTAAAATGTATGAATTTTTCTGTAGGTATGCTTTACTTCAAGAAAATGTTTATAAGACAAAAATCTGTGAGGAACTCCTGGGAGAAGGTAGAAGCTGGTTAGGTCACAGCGTGGTAGGGGCAGAGTGAGAGAAAATGGCAAATGCCATGGACAGAGAATAGGTGGGGAGAGAGCACTTTCTGGTTGTTTTCTTTTCTCTCCATTCATGATCCAGGTAGATCATTGTTTAACCTGTGGCCACCCAACAGAAACATTTATGAATCTGTACAAGCAGACATGCAAAACGATGACTTTGCAACTTATGAAATAAATGTATCAGAAGCAACCTAAATATTCATGATGTCAAAATCAATGAATCATCCCAAACTGGAAACCACCCAAATGTTCATCAACTGAATGAATACATTTTCATGTAGTCACACAATGAAATACTATATAGCAATGAGAAAATGATCTGCAGCCAAAAATAATATAAATGGAACTTACAAACATAGTATTAGGCAAAATAATAAATATGCTTGTTTTCTTTCTTTTTTTTTCTTTTTTTTTTTTTTTGAGATGGTGTCTCACTCTGTCGCGCAGGGTGGAGTGCAGTGGCGCGATCTCAGCTCACTGCAAACTCTGCTTCCCAGGTTCACGCCATTCTCCTGCCTCAGCCTCCTGGGTAGCTGGGACTCTGTTTTTTTTGTATTCTTAGTAGAGATGGGGTTTTGCCATGTTAGCCAGGATGGTCTCCATCTCCTGACCTCATGATACACCCACCTCGGCCTCCGAGTGTGCTGGGATTACAAGTGTGAGCCACTATGCCCGGCCCTTTCATTTCATGAAGTATAACTATGCTTGTATATAACACAATGGAATACTGTACCGTAGTTAAAAGAAAGTTGCGGACAAGAAGACAAACTAACATGGTATAATGATTAACTGTTTGTTTCAGCTTGACTGGGCCATGGAGTGCCCAAATAGTTAAATATTATTCTGGGTGTGTCTGTGAGGGTGGCTCTGGATGAGATTAGCATTTGAATTGGCAGACTGAGTAAAGCAGATTGCCCTCCCTAATGTGAATGGCTCTCATCCGTTCAATTAAAGGCCTGAATAAAATAAATAGGCTAATTCTGTGAAAAAGGGGCAACTCCTCCTGCCTGACTACTATGAGCTGGGACATTGTTTTTTTTCTGGCTTTTGGACTTGAACTGAAACATCCGTTCTTTTTGGGTCTCAAGCCTGCCATCTTTCAGACTGGAATTATACCATCGGCTCTTCTGGTTCTCAGGCCTTCATACTCAGACTGGAACTTCACATCAGCTCTCCTGGGTCTCCAGCTTGCTGCTTGAAGATCTTGGGACTTCTTAATCTGTATTAATTGTGTGAATGATTATTTTATATTGTATTCCTTATAATAAATTTCTCTCTCTGTTTCTCTCTCTCCACCCTCCCTACACACACACACACACACACACACACTCCTCCTATTGGTTCTGTTTCTGTTTCTCTGGAGAACTCTAACTAATACACATTCTCACCTGAACTCATTTGTAGAAATTCCATAAGAATGAGAGAGGCATTGATGAAATGCAAGACTTAAAGAAAAACCAGAAGACATTTGCTAGAATGGCTTAAATGATGAAGATGGAAAATACTACATGTTGGTGAGGATGTGGAAGAAAAACTAGCATACCCTACTGTAGTGATGCAAATTGGTACAAGCCCCTTTGGAAAACTGCTCAGTAGTATCATCTACTGCCAAACATATGCATGCTCTGTGACCTAGCAGTTTCACTGCTAAGAAAATACCCAACACAAATGAGCACACATGTTAACCAAAAAATGTAACAGTCAATATGGCAGTTCTGTTTGTAATAGCCTCCAACAAGAAGCTACCTAAGTGCCATTCAATAGTAAAATGGAAAAATAAATTGTGGTATATTCACACAATGGAAAACATACACTAATGAAAATGAATGATGCTGGGATGCTGGTAATATTCTGCTCATTGACTGGACTGATAGTAACCTGAAGGTGTTCCACTTGTGAAAATGCATTGAGCTATATACACTTATAATTTCTTCATGCTTCTGTATGTATGTTATATAAGCTTATTTTTAAAAAAAGCTGTGAGAAAATCCTGGAGTTAGATTAGAAGCTGACTGAGTCATGGTTTGATAAAGATGGGAGCTTCGATGGGGAAATGGCAACTTAGAGTAGGCAAAGGCCAGGTGCTGTGAACAGGAGATAGGCTCAGAGAGAACTCTTTTTAGTTGTGTCTTTTTCTGCACACACTGTCCAGGTGGCTCATTGCTTGGCCTGTGGTGACCACACAGCAGAAACTCTGGATCCTGGCCTGGAGCTGGGTGGAGGGGCGCGGGAGCAGGGGAGCAGATCACAACATGTGCGGATGGGCAGCTGGCACTGAGTGTTTCTTCTTGTCCATCTGTATTAGGTTGAAATCAAGGTGTTGGCTGTAATTGGGAACTCATCACAGTGTCAACTGGGGAAGGATCCACTTCTGTGTCCTGTCATGCTGTTGGCAGAATTCATTTCCTATGGACGTAGAACTCACGGCAACTTGTTTCTTCAAAGCCAGCAAAGGGGAGAAAGATTCTAACAAGATGAGTACAACACTCTTATGTAATTACATATACGTCATTGTATATGTCCTGTTTCCATTGACTGAAAGTAAGTCACATAGTCTACTCACACTCAAGAGAAGGGGATTATAGAAAAGCATGAAAACCAGGTGTCAGATATCATGGGGGTTACCTCAAAGTCTATCCTCCACACCACTCCATGGGCTAGATGTTTACAAATGAAGAGGCAGCTCGTGAAAAAGACCCAGGAAGCCCAAGCATGGCAGCTCACAACCACAGTCACAGCACTTTGGGAGGCCAAGTTTTGGGGTCACTTGAGCCCAGGAATTCAAGACCAGCCTAAGCAACATAGACCCCGTTTCTGCAAAAAATAAAAACAATTAGCTGGACATGGTGGTGTGTGCCTGTGATCCCAGCTACTCAGGAGACTGATGTGGGAGGATCACTTGAGTCCAGGAAGTAGAGCCTGCAGTGAGCTGTGATGGCCCCACTGTACTCCATCTGGAGTGACCTGAGACCCTGTCTCAAAAATAAATAAAATAAAATAAAATACAATAAAATAAAGTAAAATAAAATAAAGACCACGGAAGAGTAGAGCTAAGTATTTAAGGCATACCAACAGGAAATACTGAGTATAAAAATAAATAGCTGAAAAAACTACTAAATAGATGTTTTGAATGGCTGGAGAAAAGAATGAATGAGATAAAAGGTGAAAAAATCAGAAGACAATAAAAGTGATAATATTATGAAAAAATGGGACAAACAGTTAAACAGTATATACAATAAAGGTAGATGTCTGAACATCTGTATCCTAGATCCCTGTGGGAGAGTTAAAAATCAATGTAAGGGATTGGAAAACAAAATTTATGAAACGATTTTATTTCCAATCCATAGAAATTCTTGAAATTTTGACATGTAAAATTCTTAAGAATGCATTTACAAAAGACATAAAATATCTCTATAAAACATAGCAGAAAGAAATGAATAAAGACATGAGGAAATTGAGAGGAATGCCAGTTCAGGGACTGGAGGACTCGGGATTGCTAGAAATGTCACTTCTTCCCAAATTGATCTATAGATTCAGTAAAATTCCACTAATAATCAATCCAAGATTTTTAGTAGAAATTAACAAGCTGATATCAAAATTCATATGGAAAGGCAACAAATCTAGACTGTCGAAAGCACTTAAAAATGAAGAACATCATTGAAGAGCTTAAACTACCTGACTTCAAGATTTTCTATAAAGCTACAGAATTCAAGACAGTGGAGACTGACGAATAGATCAATGGAACAATGCATTTTATGTATGTAAAAATTGATTTCTGCTTATATAGGTATCTGATTCTTGACAGAGGTACCAAAACTAACCAGTGGGGAATAGAAAGTCTTTTCAAGAAATGGTACCAAGCAACTGGATATTCACACGAAAAAAGGAAATGATCGTCAGCCTATGATTCTCATCACAGCCAAAATTAATTTGAGGTGGATCACAGACTCAAAACTATAAGCCTTTATAAAAAAGCAGAGGAGAATATTTTTTCAACTTGGGGTTAGGCAAATATTGCTTAGATAGGATGCAGAAAGCAATAATCACAACAAAACTTGAAAAACTAGACTTCATTAACATTAAAATATGATAATCAAAAGATGTTTTGAAAGTGTATTTTTTTTAAAAAAAGATGTTAAAATGTACAGAAAATATTGGGAGAAAACATTTATAAAATATACATCTGACAAATAACTGACATCAAAGATATATCAATAATAATAAGAAGACAAAAAATTAAAATGGAAAATTAATATAGACAACTCACAAAGGACAATATGAGAATTCGCCATAAGTATTTGTACAAGTGCTCAAGGACAATGGTCTGGGAAATGCACAATGAGATGCTACTACACATTCATAAGAATGACTAAAGTTCAAGAGACTGACAATACCAAAGGTTGGTAAGGACATGCAGCATTTGAAATTCTCACACAATGCTAGTGGAAGGAAAAATGGTACCACTATGGTGGTTTATGTTTGTTGATGAAAAACTGGAAAGATTCCAGGTGTTCATCAGTAGGAGAATGAGTAAATAAACCAGGATATACCCATACAATGGAATACTTTCCCGCAATAAAAAGGAACAAAGCAATAATACATGCCACAACATGAGTTAATTTCAAAGTCATTAGGCTGAAAGAAAAATCCTTAAAAATGTTTATTATATAATTGTGTTTATCTTAAGCCCTGGAATAAGCACAACTAATTTACGGTAGAAAATTTAAGCATGGTAATTGCATCTGTGGGTATGGGTATGGGGCTGGATTTGGAGGTGACTGGAAGAGGCACAGAGAACTTTCAGAGGTGGTGGTAAAGGTATGTATCTTGATAGGGGCCTGGGATACACAGGTGTATGCATCCATCATAATGCATTGAATGGCATAATTAAGATTTGTGTATTTTATTGTACATAATTTTTACTTGAGGAGACAAAATAAAAAATATATCAACAAACAGTAGTATGCATTTACTTGATATTCATGCTGAAGCATTTGAAGGGACTTTACTGATGTTGTTGACTTACTTGGAAATGCATTAAACATTTCCTAAAATAATTGTTGGATAGAAAGTTGATTAGAGTGATAGGTCCGTGACAATGCAAAAAAAAAAAAAAATTGATAGAATCTAAGTAGTGTTTATCTGAGTTTTCATTGTGTAATTCTTTTCTATATGATTGGAAATTTTCATAATAATATATTTTTTAAAATTTAAGGAAAATTATTTGAAGGAATAATTATTGAAAATTTATCAGAATTAAAGGAAGTTGTAAGACTTTAAACTGAAAGGATATAGCAGGTGTGAAACAAGAGAAGAAAAGGAAAACCTAGACAAGTAACAGCACAATGTGAAGATATCAAGGACAAGGGAAAAATTCTAAACATTTTCAAAGAGAAAAAACAGAACCTTTACAAAGAAATAGGCATCATATGGGTATCTGAGTTCTTAATAACAATACTGGATGCAAGAAGATCATTGAATAATGACCTGGAGATTTAAAAAAATATCTTCAAACCTAAAATCTTATATCCAGAAAAGTTCATGTGTGAATATAAAACATTGTTTTCACATTCCTGACTCCAAAATGAACCATTTTTTGGGGGGGAGGGGGGTGGAGGATGTCAGATGACCTTGACAAAAATATCAAAAGATTTTTAAAAGGAATACAAATTTGGGTATGATTTGAGAAATCCATTGACCAGTAGTCTACACAGCAAGTTATATTTAACTTTGTTACGTTAAAAAAAAAATAAAAAAACTAACTCATCATTTGTTATATAGGTTAAGTCTCTTCAATAAGAAAATGATGAGAGCACTGGTTATTCACAAATTTCAGTAGCCAATACCTTGAGACCCTGCTCCGGGAGCTCTGTTCTAAGGGTTACAATACAAAAATATGGGGATAGCAGATTCCAAGTTTGCATCCTGCTTCAGAAGCTTCTCTGAATATTGCAGTCAGAGGGGATGAATGGGGCAGAACCTCAGCTGGCTGCAAATTTGTTGAAATTTACTCTCAAGGATCAGTGCTATAGAGCAGTAGTCCTCGAGGTGTGGCCCCAGGACTGGCAGCATCTGCATCATTACCTGGGAACTTGCTAGAAATGGAAATTCTGGGGCCTCACCCCAGACCTACTATGTTAGAATCTCTGGGGGTGGAGCCCATGAATCTGTGTTTAATGAACCCTCCAGATGATTCCGAATTCTGCTAGGTTTGAGAAGCATGATCCCAGAAAAGCATGTTGAAGCTGATGGAGTCATCAGAAGGATGAACTGGGTGGCATGGGGTGGAGTCATCTGAGTGGGGCAGGGAGGGATTGAAAAGCATCAATCCACTGGCCGTTAGATGTAAATGTGATTACCTTTTGTCATATTTCTAAAAGCAGTTCCATGGTTCCTGACTTTTCTTCTAATATGATACATATGCCTGGAAAATTTTCTCCCATGTATCACTGAGATTTGATGAATTCTCTATAATGTGTAGGGAAGTAAGCTATACTACAATATTATGATAACTAATGATTGTAGTGACTATTAATTTCATTCAAGGATGGTGGCTCTTTACAGTTTTAGAGGTAGACTCCTAATCCTGGCCAATTGCTCATCATTAGTTGTGACATCATCCTTTACTCTTTCACTCAACACCTACTTCCCACACAGGTCTCCTGGCAAGAAAGGCCTCTTCTACCTCTGCCAAGAGTCCTTTTCTTTGTATCCCTTTGGTAACCTTTTCCTCAGACGTCATAATGCTCATCCCTATTTAATACTCCGTCTAAATATTTCTGTTTTCTGATAGACAATGATCCCTGTGAGGGCAGGGACCACAGCTGTTGTACTGACTACTGTACCCTTTGTATTGAGCTCAGTGCTTGGCATCAAATAGATATTTGTTGAATGAATGACTCAGAGTGCAAGGTCATGAGTATCGTGTTGTTACAGGATAACCTTGAAACTTTTCTAATTTAACAAAAGCAGGACTTTAACTTTATTAATTAGATATTAACTGATAACAGCAACTGCAAACCCCAGCATGTTGTGATGATACTGGTAAGAATCTTTACCCTGCATAGCCAGTGATGCTGGGGCAACTGGCTCATGGAGAGGCTGACAGCTTCGCTCAGCATGATTCTACTCTGGTTTGAGAGCTCTGGTCTCTGTTATCTCTATTACAAGAGGCAGCTCAGAATTCCCCTCCTTGCCACCCCTTGACACAAGTGAATAGTTTACTAACAGATTGCAATAAATCATGTATCACACCTCTGTGTTACCTATGGAGACTGGGAACCCTCTCAAAGCCCAATATTTTACATGTTTACTGTTTGCCAGGATAGGGGTTCTCAATCCTCCACGCACGTTGAAATAATCTAGGGTGCTTTACAGTCCTCCTTGCACATTGGAATAACCTGGTGTGCTTCCACGCCACACTTGAAGGTTCTGAAGAGATTGTTCTGGGATGCAACCTGGGCACTGGGATTTTGAAATGCACCCCAGGTAATTCTAATGTGCATCTGAAACTGTCCCTATAAACTGTATAAAATTAATCAGGAAAGAAAGGATTGGAAGAAATGAAAAGAAACCAAGCTTGCAGCACATTCAGCATTAATCATGAGGTCAACTAGTTCTCTTACTTGCTTCCTTACAGTTGATTGGTGCTTATTGTCCTAGAATCAAGTAGACCCTGTTACAATATTATAGTTCACCATAATGGTTCTATAGATAACACCTTGAACATTATAAAATGTTGTTTTCTCTGAGAAATTCTTTCAGGTCCTGCATACCAATGAAACTATTGATGTCAGCTGGTCTAAAGGACCCCAATGAAACCAACTCGTCTGAAGAACCCCATGACAAGCTGACTCACCAAAGAAGACAGTTTCCATGTCTTGATGATTTCATCCCATTTACGCTGACCAATCAAGGACCCCAGTTTTCCAGCCCCACACCCTCTATGATCCCCTTAAAAACACCAGCCCCTGGCCAGGTGCGGTGGCTCATACCTGTAATCCCCGCACTTTGGGAGACTGAGGTGGGTGGATCACCTGAGGTCAGGAGTTTGAAACCACCCTGGCCAACATGGCGAAACCCTGTGTCTATTACAAATACAAAACTAGCTGGGCGTGGTGGCACATACCTGTAAACCCAGCTACTCAGGAGGCTGAGGCAGGAGAATCACTTGAACCTGGGAGGCATAGATTGTAGTAAGCCAAGATTGTGCCATTGCACATCAGCCTGGGCAACAAGAGCAAAACTCTGTCTCAAAGAAAAAAAAAAGTCACCAGCCCAGTAGTCTTTGGGGAGGTGGATCTCCTTGCTCCTCCTATCTCGTTGTTCAGTGCCTTGTGGTCATTAAACTTTCTCTGCTGCAAACCTTGTTGCTCATGTAATTGATTTGTTACTGCACAGCAGGCATAAGAGCCTGTTGGTCCTACAACACATGCAGGGAAATGAATCCCTACCCTAGGAGGAGAGCAGTTCTAGGTTCCTGGTTCTGGTTTGTATGTTTGCTGCCTGTCCAGCAGTTTTCATTCTGAGGCTACTTTCCTAATTGTGTGGTCCTGCCTGGACTTCAGCCTTGAGGGATGCTTCTGGCACTCCTGGGATGCACAGGAAGCCCAACATCCTTTGTATGTTTCACTTTTTCAACACCCAGTTTTAGCCATGGGGCACCCATAGTCTCAGAGAAGCAGAGAAAGGGAGGGAACTTTCCAACTTCTTTATCTTTGGGCCATCTCTCTTTCTCGGCAACAGGAAGTCATAGTCAACATCCTTTCTGGAGACTATCAAACATCACATTTGGATCACATTTCAATAATTAAATATAGGCTTACTTAAAAATGTCCAACATGAGCCTGAAAGCAGAATGTCTGGGACAAGAAGGGTGTATAGATTACAAAACTCCAAATACATCCCTTAGATTTTCTCTGCCCTTGGGTTGGCTCAGTAATTCATTCTGCCTTTCTGACCTCAGAAAGGTGGGCCTCTCAGTTTAGTGCTTGTACCTGAGAATGCAATGGATCTAAGACTGGGGGATCATAGTAAGACTGAACCAAAGCTTGGCGATATCAAAAGAGAAATTTGCACAAACTGCTACGAAACTGCTTTACCAGGTATAGTCTACTCTTTATGCTGCTGGGGCACATTCAGGCTATGGGGCTTTGGAAAAGAGGTGGTGTCTGGTGAGTTTCACCTTTAAAAAAATCTTCCTTTGTCTTTGGTACCTGTCTAGTTCTCCTCTACTCAGACTCTCTACCTCTTCCTGTTGTATTCAGTCCAGCATTTGGTTTGGAAGAAGGCACCGCACATTGTCCAGTGGTAGTCAGCGAAACAACTCCTCCAACACCATTTTGGTCACTCTCCAATCTCTAGTAGCTATTGAGACATGCCCAGTGTCTTCCCTGTAAGTAGAATGGAGATCTGAAAGTCTTAGCTGAAACAAACGTTCACTAAGACCAGTGTCCAATGTCAGGGATCACATGAGTTGAATTTGAGGAGTTTCCCCAAATCCCAGGGCATAGATAATTACATGGAATGGACAATTGGTGAGGATGTGTTGGCCATTGTTCACTGTGGGCCGTGGACAGATGCCAGTAAAAGGACAGCTGGGAACTGACTTGGCTTTCACAAGGCCTCTGCCATTGGCTCACAAATGACCCACCCTACAGTGACCATCTTCCTCCAAAGCCTACCCCCACCAAAGATTCAGCTCTTTGGGCTTGACAAGGGGAGAACCTGGGCTACAAGTAATAGGATTTTATAAATGCGGAGGGAAAGTATACACAAATTTTTATTTGAAATATTATCTTGACATATTTTGATCATTGTACATTTTGTTGATTTTGTTTTGAAACCTATTTGTATTCTTTACCTTCGTCTCTCAGCCTCTCCCCCTGCTATGTCTTTATTTTTCTTGTTTTCTTTTTCTTTCTTTCTTTTTTTTTTTAAACAAATGATGTTGTAGAAACTGAATATCCAGTCTCTTCCTTTTCTAGATGAAGGTCCCCTTTCCCAGGTTACTGATTCCCTTCTTTTCTACTAGGAGAACCTTTGCCTCAGTCTCATATCAGCCGTGTACTACTGGGAGATACTTGGTAAGAACATTTTTAAGTTTTGACCTTTCTAGTGTGAAAAGCTTTGCCCATGAGACAGGCATTTTAGCTTTAGCAGTGATGGAGAGTTCTGGAAGAGAATGCTCAAGGTTCCGTGGATCCCCCCAGCTTCCTGCTTCATACTTTCACTATGGGAGCCCTGGCCACAGTTTTTATGTCCTTGAACTAATACATCATTTTCCCGTAATGCTGAAAGAGGAGAGTTCGTAAGCTTTGGAATAAAAGTTATAGGCCAAATATTTGAACTTGTTCTTTATATATGTATTTTTAATAGTTATTGGTGTCCATCTCCGTAGGGATTGACACTCTGCCTCATTGCAGGGAAAGTTTAAAAGTTTCTCTTAGTGCTAAGCAAATGAGAAAGTTCTGGAGCTTGCAGGTATTTCCTGACCATCCACAGTGATGCCTTTGTTAGCTGACATTTTGTTAGTTGGCATTTTCATGTATGAACTGTGCCCTGGGCTGTCAAAATGATCTGGATTCAAAGTTGGCTCTGCTATGTCCTGTCTGTGAGTCCCTGGATTATTTACTGAACAGTTCTAAGCCTCTTTCTTCTCATCTGTTAATTGAGAGACTATGGTGCCTGCATCATGAAGGTGTTGGAAATCAAATGAGATCTAATTGTCTTCCTTCTTGTCTTCTGCTTAATTATTACTATTTTTTAAAATGTGAACAATTTTTCCTTGGCTCTTTCTTTAGTCTCCAAATTCCTGAATGGAGACACTGCACCTTTTCTCCTTGTATCCTCTGACAAGGTTGAACTTTACCAGAACCCTGGGATCTCGGAAAATAGAAAAGGCTAATAAATGCCCCCATTGCTTTGTGTTCCAGAAAGGGCTTCATGCAGCTAACAATTATTCCCCATGTGACTTAAATCAGACTCACCAATGCTCCCTTGTGGGCCACTGATACGGTTCAAATGTTTTGTCCCCTTCAAATTTCACGTTGAAATGTGACCTCTAATGTTGGAGGTGGGGCCTGGTGGGAGGTGTTTGGGTCATGGGGTGAATCCCTGGTGAATGGCTTGGTGCTGTTCTTGCAGCAATGAGTGAGATCTTGCTTTGAGTTCAGGTGAGATCTGGTTGTTCAAAGAGCCTGGCACCTCCTGCTCTCTCTCTTGCTCCCTTTCTTGCCATGTAGTGTGCCTGCTCCCCCTTTGCCTTCTGTCATGATTGCAACCTCACCAGAAGCAAATGCTGGCACTGTGCTTCTCGTACAGCCTGCAGAACTGTGAACCAAATGAACCTCTTTTCTTTTTAAATTACCCAATTTCACATATATTTTTGTAGCAACACAGAGTAAATAGCCATAAACACCTGTAACAAGGCCAGACGCAGACCCTCTAAATTCCCTTTGTTTGTCTCATAAATGATATTAGCTAAGCTGTTTTGGCTCCACTGATCAATCAGAAAAACATGTAGGCTAAACCAACTTTGGTTAAGATTCTGTGCTTCTCCTGGGCTGAACTTTGTCCCGCCCTCAGCCTCAGCCAGCACACAGCCCCTCCTTCACAGCCTCTCTCTGGAGTAGGCTGCAGAGTTCAGGGTAAAATATTCCCTCATCTACTGACAGATCATGTCGCTCCTGTCATGGTACTTCTCCACACCTAGTTCTTTCTAGCCTTGTCTATTCTTTCCTGTGAAAGAGAATCTCTTTTTTCCTAACCCTTGAGACGCTTGCAGATCTCATGATAGGAATGTTTTCCACACTGCAATGGCCCCTTTCTCCTTACTGCAATGGTCCAGTCTCCCTCTTGCACTAATCCTTTTGAATAAAGTCTCTTTATTTTATTGTAAGACAGAGTCTTGCTCTGTTGCTAGGCTGGAGTGCACTGGCACGATCTTGGCTTATTGCAACCTCCACCTCCCAGGTTCAAGGAATTCTCTTGTCTCAGACTCCCCAGTAGCTGGGACTACAGGCCCACACCACCACGCCCAGCCAATTTTTGTATTTTTAGTAGAGACCGGGTTTCACCATGTTGGCCAGGATGGTCTCGATCTCTTGACCTCATGACCCACCCACCTTGGCCTCCCAAAGTGCTGAGATTATAGGTATGAGCCACCGTGCCTGGCCTGAATAAAGTCTCTTCTTACCTAAGTGCCAGATTGTTTTTGGACATTCTCAGAGTGTTTAAAAATGCATGCTGCATTGAATTAAAACATGTTATTGGCTCAAAATTCAATCATAAAAACTGTATTAAGCAACTAATATATGAGGAGTAAGTTGTATCAGATGCTGCCAGAGCTTCCCTGACACATGCAAATGAAATTCATGGTTTGGTTAGGTAGAATAGACACAAATGCTCTCAGTTAAATAACAAAAGAAGAGTAAAATAACACAAACACAGTAGGTGATAAAGGCAGTGTGATTAATCTTTAACTGAGTAGTAAAGAGAATTATTCTTTTGAGTTCCGAGGAAACAGAGCTCACAGTTTTGAGGTTTAAATTTGGGCTTGGGTGTTTTTAGTAACTTTGGATGAAGAACACAGCTTTTATTTTCCCACCTGAGCGCAGAATGGTAAGTATGGATTGTAGAGCAAAGGAAATTAACTTCCACCAGTGGGATTTTGATTCTCTGACATCAGAATGTGTCACAGCCTGCAGAGATTAAATTTCTCAGGATTAGATGCAAACAGACACTCACTCCCATGACTTTGTTTCCAAAAATATGAGCTGACAATTAAACTTGAAATAGCCATGGTGTTGCACCCACTATTTAATTCAGATATACCACTGATGCTACATTTGGATGTGTACTCTGTAAAAAAACCGTGTAAAAGGCTGGGTGCAGTGACTTATGCCTGCAATCCCAGCACTTTGGGAGGCTGAGGCAGGTGGATCACAAGGTCAGGAGTTCAAGACCAGCCTGACCAATATGGTGAAACCCCATCTCTACTAAAAATACAAAAATTAGCCAAGCGTTGTGGCACATGCCTGTAGTCCCAGCTACTCGGGAGGCTGAGGCAGGAGAATCACTTGAACCTGGGAAGTGGAGGTTTCAGTGAGCCAAGATCGTGCCATTACACTCCAGCCTGGGTGACAGAGTAAGACTCCATCTCAAAAAACAAACAAACAAACAAAAACAACAGCAACAGAAACCACTGTGTAAAAGTGGGTTGGTTGGAGGAGTTGTAATTACTCAGATAGGAGCAGGAAAGAACATGGGAGAAGGTAAAGGGGGAACTCCATCTCACCACTGTGCTGGGTGCATGAAAGATGTCACATCATTTAATTCCCAGAATATTTCTTTAAAGTGGGTGCATGTTTCCCCATAGTGAAGGTGCAGAGAGCTCTTGGTAAAGAATAACTCTTCAAGTAGAGAAATAAGATAAGAAATAATCATTGACTTTCCACACCAGTTAACTTTTCATAGGACCTTAGTTTTGGCTTGGAATTCTGATCTGGTGGTGAGTGTTCTAAATCATTAGTATAAAATAATGGTATCCTCAGCATAGCATTAAACAGAAAATTGCTTTGAAGGCAGAGAAATTCTTGGGATCCTGCAGAAAAGATGAATGTGGTATATTGTATTTGGTAATTGCTTGCTCTAATGGGTACGAGAGGTTTACCTGTTACAATGATTAAGAGATATAGTCCCTAAAGAAATGGAATGCAATGTTTTACTTAAAGGAAGACACTAGAATAAATATGATTTCACAGTCCATGCTTTTAGGGTTGTATTTTTCCAATTATAGCTCCAAACTGTGCTTCCTTTAAATAAATGCCTGAAGATGCGAAGACACAACTTGTATTAACTGCTAATGTATTCCTCAGTGCCCAAGTGTGATTCTTCTATTCAGCTCTGCATTCTTCTTTTTAATTCCACTTACTGTAGATTTTTTTTATCAAGAAATGTGTTTTAGTGTCTCTCTGTTCTGCTACGTGAAATGTGTTGTGATTTATTCAATCATCCCTATGATAAAGATTAAAGTTTCTTCTGAGTTTTCAGAAATAGCACTAAACAAACGTTCCTGAGCTCTTGTCTGATTATTTCCTCAAAATATTTTCTTGAAGTACAAATGATATTACTACTTCTTCATCAATTCCTTCTTTTTCTTTCTTAATTTTGCTGTCTTTAAAAAATCTGAACCCTTGGGTTAAATGCTTAACATTTATTTTCATTCATTCGTATTTATAATTGAAGTGTTTAAGGCAACGAATTTTCCTCTGAATCTGCTTTTAGCTGTGACCTGGAGAGTCTGATATGTGGTATTCTCATTTTCATTATTTCCTACAATGAATACAATGTGTGTTTGATTTCTTCTTAGACCAAAGAATTACTTGGAAGTGACTTCCAAATGTTTATATTTTTTTTCAGTTTAATTTCAAGTTTTGTTTATTTCTTGAATTACATTTTGAAGGCAAGCTCTATTTTTTGAAATATTTTAAAACATATATTATATATATATTCTATTTTTGAAAAAATACCTGGAATTTTATTTATAAGATAACTTCACAATTGCGCGTGCACACACACACACACACACACATATTTTTAGAAGCATTTTATTAGGTACTCTTAGTTCTACTGAAGTCTCTAGAATCTCATTTCTTTACCTTTTAGCTTTTGTCTACCTAATTTGTCAAAGGCACAGAAAGGTTTGTTTATGTTTTTCATTATTATTGGGACCCTGCGTTTCTCTTTGTATTTCCTCTAGGTCTACACTGTACATTTTGATGCTGTATTGTTGTCCTAAAAAGATTCATGACACACATGATTATATTGAATTATGTCAACCGTCAAGTAAAAATACTCTCTCACATATAATTTTTTCACCTTGGATTCTGATTTGTTCTAAACTATTATTATGAGCTGGTATCAGTTAATAATTGCTTTTTAGTCCAAGTAACAGAGACCTTAAAAAAAGAGCAATTTAAACAAAACAGAATGTTTGTTGGTCTTTTCTTCAAGTAAGATAGAGTCAAGGTATTGTGGTAAAGACACAAAGTAAATAACATAATCACCTTTGTTTGGGCCTACGAACTACAGTTGTTAAGTTGCAGAACCAAAACTTTCAGTCATAGAAGTCGCCAAAGCTTTTGTTCTTAACCCTTCTATTACACTAAATCTGCAGAGCCATTATAGTGTTCATCATAAAGAAACAGATTAGTTTTAAAAAAAGTGGTTGTACCAAGAAATCCTGCATTTCAAGGATAAACAAGTTTTACATGCATTCAGTAAAAGTGAGGCACTAATAAAGAAATACTATATTAATTTAGTATTTATTTTTAAAAGTAAATTTAAAAACTAAATTATTTTTATAAGTAAATAAAAAAACAGTATCCTGAATTTTTTCTTTACAACATTGTATGCCAGAAAAAATTTTTCACAAAGTCAAGTTTGAATTAATGTAGGAAAGCAATGGGGAATTAGTGGTAACACGAGGTGAAGTGGTTCCAGGATATCATCAGTGACCCAGGCTCATCGTATCTTCTTGCTCTGTTTTCCTTGATGAAGTGCTTCCATCTTTAAGGTCACCATACAGTTGTAAGACATACATTTCAGCTTCATCATGTTTGCATTCCAGCCAATGGAAGAAGGAAAGGGAAAAGACAAAAGGGAGCTCAGTTCTTTTTAAAGAAATTTTCCTGAAAGCCCTCGCAATAAATTCCACTTATATCTCATTGACCAGAACTTAGTCACATAGCTTCTCCTATTTGCAAGGGAGGCTGAGAATATGGTCATGCTCTATAAAATCAGGATTCTTTAAGTCAACCAGATAAGCAGACCAATCCCTTGGTACGCAAGGAGGATTTGTTATAAGATTCTTGTGCATGCCAAATCCAAGATGTAGTATTTGAAAGAAAGATGTAGTATTTGCATATAACCTATGCATATCCTTACATATACTTAAAATCATCTCTAATTATAATTCCCAATATAATGTAAATGCTAGGTAAATAGCTGTTATACTGTATTTTAAAATTTGTATTATTTTTTAGTTTATTTTGCATATCTTTCCTGATTCTTTTATTCTCTATGTTCTGTAATCATTGGCTTTTGGTGTCTCTTGTAAATATATTTTACTTAATTTTTTGTTTAATATGAGGCTATCTTTCTTTTAATGAGAGAGTGATTTAACCATTTATATTTAGTATTAAACATCCTGTGTTTGATCTCTTTATATAATTCCTGATTCTTACCTCTGTTTTCTGTCTTTAACTGCCATTTAAAATATTTTCTTTAGTTTTTGTGTTACCTTTGCATTTTTTCTTTACGTTATCTTTTTAAGGTTTTCTTTAATTCTATTTTCTCCTGCAACATGAAAGATAATACAACTTTTTTGCTCTATTAATGTATATTTATATGACTTAAAAATGTGACTAAATCTCAGACTGCTAGTTTATCAACAATGGGAATAAGACATTATTTATTGGATTCCCTTGTGAAAATGGGAAAAGCAGCTCATGTGCCTTTGTTCCCATTCTGCTCCCCCGGCCTCTTCTCAAACCAGTGGAATTTTTGATGCAGGATTGAAGTTAGATATGGTGCACATTGTCTTCCAAGAAATATCACATGTATACTTTGTCTAGACATGATATTTACCAGATCAACTTTTATAAAATTTGATATTAAAGTGGATTCATTGCCCACTATAAGTACTTCTGTATCTTACTTATGTGTTTGTGAAGTCTAAATTTTGATTTCTACCTAAATTAGCTGGACAATGTCTTTAAGTAGTTGCTTGACTTCTAGATTCTTAACTACTTGTATATTTGAGAGCTTGCATTAATTCTAACTTGACTTTGTAGACCTTGTTTTCTGGCATTTAATGTTGTAAAGAAGAAATCCAGGGTACTATTTTTCATTTACTTGCTAAATTAATTAATATCTTTTTCCTTTTTAAGTGACTTACTTTTACTGAATGCATGTGGAGTTGTTTATCTTTGAAATGCAGAATTTCTTGGTATAATCACTTAGTTTTTTACAAGTTTTGTTGCTTTGTGACGAACACTTTAGCTCTGCAGATTTAGTATAATAAAATGTTTAAGAACAAAGGCTTTGGAGATTTCTCTAAGTTTTGGTTCTGCAATTTACCACCTGTAGTTCTTAGACTCAAAGTAGGGTGATCATGTCATTTATTGTCCAAAATCATAATTTTAAGAATAAAATGGGTACTTTAGGTAGTTTACATGCAGTAAACCAGAATCGTCCTAAGCAAACTGGAGATATCTAGTCACCTTAGCTCTAGGGATCCTTTGAAAAATGGAAATTATAGTGTGTGCTTCCTAGGGTGGTTGTGATGGTTGAAGGAGCTGATGTGTGCTCAGGGCAGTTGTGGTACATCATTGCCTGATATTTACTCTTGCTAATGATAATATTAGTTATGTTTACAATTCTCTTCTGCTAAAAGGACATTTTAAATAATATCTTTAGTATTTTTGTTATGTTGATTCTCCTCTGCACCCCATGAACACTAATTATCCCTACTCTGTTCATCATTTTATGTCATCTGTATCTATCTATCATCTGCTTTCTGATCACCTTAATCTCTTTCTCCTTTTTCTCTGCATTGTCTGTGATGTCCTTAATCTTATTCTGATCAACACTAGATTTGGGTCTCTGTTCTCTTTTTCATTCTTTTTAATACCAGTTACAATTATGCAACAGCACTATAAATTACTTGAATTATTTCTTTAGTATACCGTCTTCCTTTTAACCTGTCTTCTTATGCTAGCATCAGTCTTTTATCTCTAGTTAGACCTCAGTTTCTATACTTGTACAGTGGAACATAACATCCAACTTAGAGGATCGTTTATAGGACTAAATGATATAAAGCACTTAGAATAATGCCTGGAATATAGTCAATGCTTAATATATTTTAGCTAATATTATTATTTTAGAGTTTGTTTTTTTAAAAAATCCTGTAGCTTGAACTTTTTTCATACTTTTGAAGTAATTTTTTCCAAAGTAATAAGCTTTATTTTTGCATGTTATATCTATTTAAATTTTTACATTAGTTTTGCAGAATTTTGAAGTCAATTGTACATGTTTTTATAAATAGCTTTATTGTGAAATAATGTATATACCATAAAATTCACCCATTTTAAGTACACAACTTAATTAACTTCTAGTAAATTTACAGAGTTGTGCAACCATCACCACAATCCAATTTTAGAACATTTCTCTCACGCAAATAGTGTCTCTTTCAGGCCCATTTGTAGTCATTCCTTATATTCACTCCAGTCCCAGGCAACCAGTAATCAGCTTTTCATCTCTGTAGATTGATCTTTTCTAGACATTTTGTTGAAATTAAATCATAAAATATGTGGACTTTGTGTTGGATTTCTTTTGTGCAGCTTAATTTTCTGAAGTTCATGCGTAGTGTGGCCTATATCAGTACTGTATTACTCTTCATTGTTGAAAATTATTTCATTTTGTGGCTAGATCACATTTTGTTTATCCATTTACCAGTTGAAAGACATTTGAGTTGTTTCCACTTTTGGGGTTTTATGAATAATAAACATTCACATACAAGTCTTTGTGTGGACATCTTTCATTTTCATCTCTCTTGGAGAGATTACTAGGAGTAGAATTGCTGATTTGCATGGTAACTTTGTGTTGAATTTTTAAGAAATTGCCAAACTGCTTTCCAAAGTGGCCACACCATTTTACATTCCCACCAGCAACGTATAAATGAGGGTTTCAGTTTTTCCACATGATTGACATCACTTTTATTGTCTGTTTTTTTGATCCTAGCCATTACAGTGATGAGTAAGTGTTGTTTCATGTGGTTTTGATATGCATTTCCAAATAGCCAATAATGTTGAGCATCTCTTCAGGTGCTTATTAGTTATTTGTATATCTTCTTTGATAAAAATATCTATTAAAATCTTCTGTCCATTTAAAAATTGAGTTGTCTTTTTATTGAGTTTAAGACTTCTTGATTACATCTGAATTTCAAATGTGCTGTTCTCATTTCTCCCTTTACACATCTTATAAGGGAATCAGGTCTATACAGTCTTTCTATTGCCATATGTTGATGTGGTGGGTATTTTCTTCCTGAAAAGAGCAGATTTATATTTGCATTGTCACCTAGACCGAAGACTGTAGGAAAGGAGAAGGAATGGGCAATCAGATCTCTGGGACTTTTCTTCGTGCACATTTTCTCATATTTTAAACTACTTAATCTGACACCAAATCTTGAGAGCATACAATAGAAGAAGTAACCTTACAGTTACGATTACTCTCTTAAATGCAGGATGAATCTGCCTCATTCATGAGAATTTGAATTAGAGACAGTCATTTTCAATTTTGGCTAGATGTTGAATCACCTGGGAAGCCTTATAAACCACCAAAACCTGTGCTCGCCTCCCAGTTTAGCTGTAACTAGTCTACGTTACAGCTTGGGCAACGGGGAGTTTGCAACATTCTTCGACTGTAACGTGCAGCCAAGGTTGAGAAGCACTAGGCTCCACAAAGGAAGAGCACCTGCAGGTTTTATCTACGTTGAGGATAGACAGCGTGTCCCTACATGTTTAGTTGGCAAGTAAATTGGTCTTTGTCTCTATTGTATGACTGCCTGGCCATAGGCCCTTGGATTCATAATGTGTGTGTGGGCATGGAGTCAGAGGCAGAAGGCACTGCAATTAAGAAACTGCTTGCTCAGTGAGAAGTGATGAACAAGGATACTGGCTTTCCCATCCAGCTAAACCACTCCTCAAACATTTCCTACATACAGTCGGAAAAGGGACAGAAAGTGTTGCCCTCTTACCTACAGCTCATCCTTTTCTCTACTTTCTTTCTGTAACACTACATCAGTGGTTCTCAAACTCGCAATGTTTTCGAATTGCCTGGGGAGTTAATAAAGAATAGAGGTTTAGGTTCATCAAGTAGACAAGAGCCTGGGCTTCTGTATTTTGACAAGTTCCCTAGGTGATTCTGATATATACCACAACTTTGAAAATCACTGCACTAAGATATTTTCTTGGGAACTTTAATTAGTAAGAGTCTTAGGTGATTTCTATGCTGTTTTCATGCATAGTTGGATGTGACTAAAACACAATTATATCCAGTAAAAATTTCTTGAGCTATCTTTTTACTTTACTTGACAACATATTTATTGGACCATATGAGAAGGTGATCAAAATGCTGCCCTGATTCGCAACAAGCAAGGTGGCAAAGTCAACTACTGGAGAGTGTGGGGGTTCTGAGGAAGTCTGAGATGTCCATTAGAGCCCTGGTTATGGGAAAATCAGAGATGGGAGGTTTATATCATGACCCCTGACTTCAGATGGGATCATGTCAGGCACAGCCGGGCAATTGCAGTCCCAGAGTAAAGTGTCTTTCAAAGTTCTCAGTTCATGTCAATGATTTCAATTTCCACTTTTATATCATTCTCAAATATAAAAGCTTTTCAGCCAATTATTTTCTCTTATCTGAACTGCTAACCTTTTTTTCTTCTTCCTTCTCTCATATGTGACAAAATTTTATCAGAATCAGAACATCATGCTCTTGTATTGTCACACTAAACTATATTTTAAATTATATTGCTGCCAAGAATCTTAGAAATATCCATATTAAGGTACATTTGCTGAAAGCAAAATGAACAAATCCAGTCTCTTGTCACTTAGAGAAGGTTCATTGCTCTAAACCGAATGCATGCTGATTGATTATATATCAGCTAAAAAGGAGGTTCCTTCTAACTTAGTAGAGCAACTGGGCCTGTCCAAGAATGACTTTTTATTCACCATTGCAAGAAAGTGCATCGGCCGTTTGATCTATAGAATGCATCCGAGAGAGAAAACAGAAATTAGCACTCTGAAGGAAGGTGATAAGAAATGTATAATCCCTGACCACAGCAATTCCAACGAATTACAGAGTTTCTGTAAAATTAGTGAACTGGCACTCAAAATGTCCCTTAGCAACATATTCATTGAACTCTGTGAGATGAAGATGAAATTGCTGCCCCAATTTGGCGAAGTCAGCTATTGCTGGGATGTGGACTACCTGGAGACGTTTGAGGTGGCTGTTCTATCTCCAGTTAGTGTAAAATCAGAGAAGGGGGTAATAGCAAGTTAGAATTATGTCTTACCCAAGGCATAAGGAGTCTATAAGAGTAGTCGATTCCTGCTCTTTATGTATTAGGTTCCCTTCTGATTAACCTTTTGGCAGGAAATCAGAGCTATTTTGCTAATTTCAAAGACCCTCTCCCCGGGCAAGTGATGTGGTTGATGTATCATCTCAGAGATTCAGAAGGCAAAGATACCAATGCCCATGTGTATCTAATTAGGGTTGGAGTAGAAGAAAAGCATCTGAAATAGTCCTTAAGGACTCCTTACTGCCCTCTGCACTTTCTTCCTCTGCTTATTCAGTAGCTGTTCCTGTCTCAGACCTATACCATTATACCTCAGACCTTTCTCTTGCTTTATTGGGCTTACTCCTGCTTGACCTGGGCTCCTCCAACTTCCCATTTATGTCCTAACCTTGTTCTCTCTCTGTCTTGGTTTTTGACGTATAAATTAGGTTTGGGAAAACTTCCTACACCTTCTTTGTTGGGATGTTTTCTGGAGTAATGACTCCAGGCGAGACCACGGTTAATCATGAATTCACATTGAAACAGAAGCTGGGTCGATAAGACTGGAGCTACTCAGGAAGTTTTTCTCCTTTATTCTCTATCAACTCAATGCCAAATACACTCCACAATGGATCTGACCCCTCTTCCTGAAGGTGGTGGTCTGCAGCTATCCATACAGTCTTGGGGCCCTAGAGATAGCATAGAAAAAACACAGTTTCATGACAGACGGGTAAAGAAGTTTGCCCACAACTTGAGGTAGAGCCTATATGAGTATGACAAGGAGACTGCGGGTCATGACTGGGATTAAAGGAGGCATCTTCATGCTTTTCATCTTACCTAGGACAGAAATTGAGAACCCATACTAAGACATCACAGCCACCTTCTTTTACTTCATTTGAGACATGAATGGAACAGTTTTTCATAGGTACACAAACTTGCACATAAAATTCCAAACAGCAAAAATAAATAACAATGTTCAAATATCAAGGGCTTTAAATGAAAATGTTTTGACTCGATATAATTCTTAAGGAGTGACTTTCAAACACTGCTTTTAGATACTGCAATTTCCCTTGCTTTTTATGGAAATGAAAATAGCTCTTAGAAGAGGCACTCAGGCTTCTCAAAAATAGTGACACAACCTATTCATTTCATCCACACACTTTAAGACTAAAATAATTGGCTGGAGGTTTCAAGCGGGATGTTCCTGAGGCTTCTCCAAAGATTTTCCAAGATGCCCTACCCCTTTTCATCCTACTTTTTTTTTTTTTTTTTTTGAGAACAGAATAGGGCCCTAAAAAATAAAATGATAAACTAGAGCAGATACTAAAAAGTTGTTGTTATGTCTTATCCCTTTAAATGTACTATACATTTCTTGGGAGCCAGAAATGTGACTTTACCTCTCGGTATCTCCCAGGTCACCTAAGTAAGTGATTCTGCCATAGAGCCCTTCAATTAGCATTAATAGAATATGTCATGATGTCATATGTAACACCTCCATCCCCCAGCCTACCTGCTATCTACATCTGTTCAGTTAATGAGTTCTGCCAATGCTCCTTTTTAACAGTTTTTAAACTATCTATTTCTCTGCATCTCCACCATGAAAATTACACTTCAGGCCACCATCATTTCTCACCTTAATTATTGAAATAGTCTAACACAGTCTCCTTGCTCATCACTCTTGGTTTTGAGTTTTATATCCTTTATCTTAGCCTCATATAGCCCTGTCATATTTCTGCCATTGGGTAACAGAGGCTGTCCTATCTTCTTTTGTATTTTCTGGGCTTCAGGATGAGATTGGTACACTTTTGATACAGAGTGAACTCAAAATGTCCCTTAGCAACATATTCATTGAACTCTGTGAGATGAAGATGAAATTGCTGCCCCAATTTGGTGAAGTCAGCTATTGCTGGGATGTGGACTACCTGGGGGCGTTTGAGGTGGCTGTTATATCTCCAGTTAGTGTAAAATCAGAGGAGGGGGTTTAACGAGTATCAGTGGAGCCACCTCTAGCTGTTTAAGTGATTACAGCTGGGTGCTTGAGAGTTTAATGTTTAGTGGTTGGTCCTGTTATCATCCACAGGGGCCACTGGGTACAGTCAATACTGAAATTAATTAGAATGACTAAAAGATGAAGCCACTGTGTTAAACCTTAGCATAAACACATTGTACTTAAAACCAGAAAATGGTAAAATTTATAGCATGAAATAACAGAAGAAGGGAGAAAAACCTCTTCTTTTTATGATATTTATTACATTTCCTCTATGGGTTAACAGGGTTAGGTGCTTTGTATGTGTGATCTCTTATAAAATCTTCAGAAAACTATGCTAGGTAGATATTAGTCTTACCGTTTCACATATGAGGAAACTGAGGAAAGAGTAATATACCCAGTCAGCTATGGAACTGTGTAGTCTGATTCCATGCCCACAGTCCTTCTAATATTATGCAGTTGCCTGTGTGGCTGTTCCAGATTCTTCTGTTGTGTATGACTTGTAATTTAAACATTCTCTTTATGGGCCTTTCAGAACTTTAAAGGGCGTAAAAATTCACCCACAGTGAGTCAGGAAGCCTATCTGTCAACAATAAGACATTACTCAAGACACATAGATACCTGTGGAACTGGTATCAGAAGCAAATCAAGTGGAGTGATGTAGCTTCCTTTGAACAGGACCATTACTGAGCATGGAAGTGCTGTGTGGTGAGAGCTATAAAGGCTGGTCAAGTCACATGCAAATAAAAATCAGATATGACAGTAACAGAACAGGCAGCCCTGTTTCCTCTTTTGCATAGTTGCTGTTTGTTCAGAGAGATGAGTCCTAATGTATTATAATCCAGGGTTGTCACATTGTCTGAAGCAACTCTAAATTTTACATTATCAACTTGAATGCATGAAACAAAACTTCCTTTACAAGATAAATTAACATAGCTCTTTTGTTCTATAGTGGGATAAAACCCGAAAAACTCTTAACTTCCCATTTCAGGGTAATTTATTTTAAAATTCAGTCTGCCTGAATGATTCTCTTTCTACTTATTTTTCTTCCGTTTATCTGACATAATCACCTTCTGAGCCTCTACTATGAGGATGTGAATTCCTGATGCATTCTGGCTCTTAATTCTCAGCTGTTCTTTGAACTCCTTTTTGGGAGAAGCTTGGGAGCTTTTTGAAGTCTCTTCGAAGACCTGAGATGAGTTGGTTTTACTATGCTGTGCCCCTATTCTGAACCCATTGCTGTCTACACACGTTGCTGCAAGGCATTCTTGAAGGCCATCTCCTCTCTGAGTTCTAGGCAGGAAGTGTGGGGCAAGTCCTTTCTACATTCAGATCCCCAAGCCTATTTTACACACCCCATCAGTGGGTCAAACCTGTAGGAAGAGAAAGCCAGGAAGTAGAGGCCAACATTAGCATCTATTGTCTTCCTCTCCATTCCCAATCCTCTCTAGAAAATGTTCTGATTTTCTCTGTGTACAGGGAGGAAACAACTCTCAAACAGATTTCTCCTTGTCCTGCCTCACTGTATAAATTGTTGGCTTCAAGGCCGTCAGAAATTTTCTCAAGAATCTGGCTCTAATAATTAATATCTAAGTCTTTTAAACTTGTGGTTTTGCTTCTATAGCTTTACAAAAATATCGTTCAGAGATTCAATAATTTTCTTGTTCTAGGTGGTGTCTACATTGCAAAAATGGCAGAGCATATAGGCAGTTATACCTGCATCTCATTTGTTGGTGTATTGGTTTTAGGATACACTGAATATCAAGGAGCAGAAGCTTAACTCACAGTAGATGAAACCACAAAGCCACGTATTGTTTATCCCACGAAGAACTGAAGCTGGGCAGTATCAGGGTGGGTTTGGTAGCTCAACAAGTCCCCAGGACACCCAGACTCCTTTCATCCTCCTCTATGCTATTTTTATCATATTGCCAGTATCTTCCTTCATGATCACAAAATGGCTGCCAGATCCCTAATCATCATATCATCAATGCCAGGCCAAATTGGATAGCAAGGATAGTAATGGGTTTAAAAAAAGCCAGGGAGGAGGCTGGGTGTGGTGGCTCATGCCCATAATCCCAGCAGTTTGGGAGGCCAAGATGGGCGGATCACATGAGGTTAGGAGGAGTTTGAGACCAGCCTGGCCAACATGGTGAAACCTCGTCTCTACTAAAAATACAAAAATTAACTGGGCGTAGGGGTAGGGTGCCTGTAATCCCAGCTACTCCGGGGACTGAGGCAGGAGAATCGCTTGAACCTGGGAGGCAGAGGTTGCAGTGAGCCAAGGTCGTGCCACTGCCCTCCAGCCTGAGTGAGAGAGTGAGACTCTGTCTCAAACAAAAAACAAAAATCAACAACAAAAAAATAGGGCGGAGGGCAGGGGAGGATGCTGGTGCTAGAGGAAGACATTCTTCATTTGTTTCTCTGTTCAGAGAGGAAAATATTTTCATGATGTTTATGAAGATGATGGCAATTATCTCTTTACATCTTATTGGCAAGAACTAGGTTATACAGCAACTGCTGGCCTTATGAAAGGGGGCTTGAAAAATAAGTGCCTGGCTTTTAAAGTCTTTGCAATGGGATACAGAAAGGAAGAAATGTGTCGAAAATGACTATAGAGTAGCTGAGTTGGGTAATAGCTGATGATGGCCACAAGGAAACCAGGAGAGAAGCAACTTCTTGATATTGCATCAACATGTTGTTCTTTATGTCAGACCTGGGTGCACTCCCCACTCTCTGTGCCTGCTACCTGTCCCCACATTCACTGTTGGATTATGGCACTGAGACCCACTGTGTCTTAGTATACCTTAGAGTTTTTCTCAAGGTACTGCCATGAGAAGTTGATCAGATTGGCTTAAAAGGTAAAACCTAGGTTCCATTTTGGAAATTATTAAGAAAAATGATACAAATTTTGGCTTAGTATCACTTTAAATATGAATCTCCAACCTATTTTTTAAAAATTATACTTTAAGTTCTGGGATATATGTGCATGCAAGTTTGTTACATAGGTATACACATGCCATGTTGGTTTGCTGCACCCATCCACCTGTCATCTACATTAGGTATTTCTTGAATGCTAGCTCTCCCCTAGCCTCCAACCTCCCGGCAGGCCATGGTGTGTGATATCCTCCCTGTGTCCATGTGTTCTCATTGTACAGCCACTTATAAGTGAGAACATGTGGTGTTTGGTTTTCTCTTCCTGTGTTAATTTGCTGAGAATGATGGTTTCCAGCTTCATTCATGTCCCTGTGAAGGACATGAACCCATCCTTTTTTATAGCTGCATAGTATTCCATGGTGTGTATGTGCCACATTTGCTTTATCCAGTCTGTCACTGATGGGCATTTGGGTTGGTTCCGAGTGTTTGCTATTGTGAATAGTGCTGCAGTAAACATACATATGCATGCGTCTTTATAGTAGAATGATTTATAATCCTTTGGGTATATACCCAGTAATGGGATTGCGGGTCAAATGGTATTTCTTGTTCTAGATCCTTGAGGAATCGCCACACTGTCTTCGACAATGGTTGAACTAATTTACACTCCCACCAACAGTGTAAAAGTTTTCCTATTTCTCCACATCCTCTCCAGCATCTGTTGTTTCCTGACTTTTTGATGATTGCCATTCTAACTGGCTTAAGATAGTATCACATTGCGGTTTTGATCTGCATTTCCTCTAATCACCAGTGATGATGAGCTTTTTTACATATGTTTGTTGGCCGCATAAATGTCTTCTTTTGAGAAGTGTCTGTTCATATCCTTCACCCACTTTTTGATGGGATTGTTTTTTTCTTGTAAATTTATTTAAGTTCTTTGTAGATTCTGGATATTAGCCCTTTTCCAGATGAATAGTTTGCAAAAATTTTCTCCCATTCTGTAGGTTGCCTGTTTAGTCTGATGATAGTTTCCTTTGCTATGCAGAAGCTCTTTAGTTTAATTAGATCCCATTTGTCAATTTTGGCTTTTGTTGAGATTGCTTTTGGTGTTTTAGTCATGAAGTCTTTGCCCATGCCTATGTCCTGAATAGTATTGCTCATGTTTTCTTCTAGGGTTTTTGTGGCTTTAGGTCTTACATTTAAGTCTTCAATTCATCTTGACTTAATTTCTGTATAAGGTGTAAGGAAGGGGTCCGCTTTCTATTTTTTGCATATGGCTAGCCAGTTTTCCCAATACCATTTATTAAACAGGGAATCCTTTCCTCATTGCTTGTTTTTGTCAGGTTTGTCAAAGATCAGATGATTGTAGATATGTGTCATTATTTCTGAGGCCTCTGTTCTGTTCCATTGGTCTATATATCTGTTTTGGTACCAGTACCATGCTCTTTTGGTTACTGTAGCCTTGTAGTATAGTTTGGAGTCAAGTAGTGTGATGCCTCCAGCTTTGTTCTTTTTGCTTAGGATTTTCTTGGCTATACAGCCTCGTTTTTGGTTTCATATGAAATTTAAAGTAGTTTTTTCTAATTCTGTGAAGAAAGTAAACAGTAGCTTGATGGGAATAGCATTGAATCTCTAAATTACTTTGGGCAGTATGGCCATTTTCACGATATTGATTCTTTCTATCCATGAGCGTGGAATGTTTTTCCATGTGTTTGTGTCATCTTTTATTTCCTTGAGCAGTGGTTTGTAGTTCTTGAAGAGGTCCTTCACATCCCTTGTAAGTAAGTTGTATCCATAGGTATTTTATTCTCTTTGTAGCAATTGTGAATGGGAGTTCACTCATAATCTGACTCTCTGTTTTTCTGTTATGGTGTATAGGAATGCTTTTGATTTTTGCACATTGATTTTGTATCCTGAGACTTTGCTGAAGTTGCTTATCATCTTAAGGAGATTATGGGCTGAGACAATGGGGTTTTCTAGATATACAGTCATGTCATCTGTCAACAGAGACAATTGGACTTTCTGTCTTTCTTTTTGAATATACTTTATTTTTTTCTCTTCCCTGATTGCCCTGGCCAGAACTTCCAATACTGTGTTGAATAGGAGTGGAGAGGGAGGGCATCCTTGTCTTGTGCCAGTTTTCAAAGGGAATGCTTCCAGCTTTTGCCCATTCATTATGATACTGGTTGTGGGTTTGTTATAAATGGCTCTTATTAATTTGAGATATGTTCCATCAATACCTAGTTTATTAAGAGTTTTTAGCATGACGGGGTGTTGAAATTTATCGAAGGCCTTTTCTGCATCTATTGAGATAATCATGTGGCTTTTGTCATTGGTCCTGTTTATGTGATGGATTACATTTATTGATTTGCATATGTTGAACTAGCCTTGCCTCCCAGGTATGAAGCCGACTTGATCATGGTAGATAAGCTTTTTGATATGCTGCTGGATTCGGTTTGCCAGTATTTTATTGAGGATTTTCGCACTGATGTTCATCAGGGATACTGGTCTGAAATTTTCTTTTTTTGTTATGTCTCTGCCAGGTTTTAGTATCAGGATGATGCTGGCCTCATAAAATGAGTTAGGGAGGAGTCCCTCTTTTTCTGTTGTTTGGAATAGTTTCAGAAGGAATGGTACCATCTCCCCTTTCTACCTGTGGTAGAATTCGGCAGTGATTCCATCTGGCCCTGCGGTATTTTTTGGTTGGTAGGCTATTAATTACTGCCTCAGTTTCAGAACTTGTTACTGGTCTATTCAGGGATCAACTTCCTCCTGGATTAGTCTTGGGAGTGTGTATGTGTCCAGGAATTTATCCATTTCTTCTAGGTTTTGTAGTTTATTTGCATAGAGATGTTTATAGTATTCTCTGACGGTGGTTTGTTTTTCTGTGGGATCAGTGATGATATCCCTTTATCATTTTTTATTGTGTCTATTTGATTTTTCTCCATTTTCTTCTTTATTAGTCCGGCTAGTGGTCTATTTTGTTAATCTTTTCAAAAAACCAGCTCCTGGATTCGTTGATATTTTCAAGGGCTTTTTGTATCTCTATCTCCTTCAGTTCTGCTCTGATCTTAGTTATTTCTTGTCTTCTGCTAGTTTTTGAATTTGTTTGCCCTTGTTTCTCTAGTTCTTTTAATTCTGATGTTAAGGTATTGATTTTAGATCTTTTCTGCTTTCTTCTGTGGGCATTTAGTGCTATAAATTTCCCTCTAAATGCTGATTTAGCTCTGTTCCAGAGATTCTGGTACCTTGTGTCTTTGTTCTCATTGGTTTCAAAGAACTTATTTCTTTCTGCCTTAATTTTGTTATCTACCCAGTAGTCATTCAGGGGCAGGTTGTTCAGTTTCCTTGTGGTTGTGCAGTTTTGAGTGAGTTTCTTAATCCTGAGTTCTAATTTGATTGTACTGTAGTCTGAGAGAATGTTTGTTATGATTTCCATTCTTTTGCATTTGCTGAGGATTGTTTCACTTCCAATTATGTGGTCAATTTTAGAGTAAGTGCAATGAAGTGCTGAGAGGAAGGTATATTCTGTTGATTTGGGGTGGAGATGTCTATTAGTTCTGCTCGATCCAGAGCTGGGTTCAAGTCCTGAATATCCTTGTTAATTTTCTGTCTTGTTGATCTGTCTAATATCGACAGTGGGGTGTTAAAGTCTCCCACTATTATTGTGTGGGAGTCTAAGTCTCTTTGTATTTCTCTAAGAACTTGCTTTATGAATCTGGGTTCTCCTGTATGGGGTGCATATATATTTAGGATAGTTAGCTCTTCTTGTTGCATTGATCCCTTTACCATTATGTAATGCTCTTCTTTGTCTTTTTTGATATTTGTTGGTTTAAAGTCCGTTTTGTCAGAGACTAGAATTGCAACCCCTGCTTTTTTTTTCTTTCCATTTACTTGGTAAATTCTCCTCCATCCCTTTATTTTGAGCCTATGTGTGTCTTTGTCCATGAGATGGGTCTCCTGAATACAGTACACCTATAGTTCTTGACTGTTTATCCAATTTGCCAGCTTGTGTCTTTTAATTAGGGCATTTAGCTTGTTTACATTTAAGGTTAATATTGTTAGTGTGAATTTGATCCTGTCATTTTGATGCTAGCTGGTTATTTTTCTCATTAGTTGATGCAGTTTCTTCATAGTATCGATGGTCTTTACAATTTGGTATGTTTTTGCCGTGGCTGGTATGGGTTTTTCCTTTTCATATTTAGTGCTTCCTTCAGGAGCTCTTTGAAGGCAGGCCTGGGGGTGACAAAATTTCTCAATATTTGCTTGTCTGTAAAGGATGTTATTTCCCCCTCACTTATGAAGCCTAGTTTGGCTGGATATGAAGTTCTGGGTTGAAAATTCTTTTCTTTAAGATTGTTGAATATTGGCCCCTACTCTTTTCTGGCTTGTAGGGTTTCTGCAGAGATATCTGCTGTTAGTTTGATGGGTTTCTCTTTGTGGGTAACCCGACCTTCCTCTCTGACTACCCTTAACGTTTTTTCCTTCATTTCAACCTTGGCAAATCTGACGATTATGTGTCTTGGGGTTGCTCTTCTCAAGGAGTATCTTTGTGGTGTTCCCTGTAGTTCCTGAATTTGAATGTTGGCCTGTCTTGCTAGCTTGGGGAAGTTCTCTTGGATAATATCCTGAAGAGTGTTTTTCAACTTGGTTCCATTCTCCCCATCACTTTCAGGTACACCCATCAAATGTAGGTTTGGTCTTTTCACATAGTTCCATATTTCTCAGAGGATTTGTTCATTCCTTTTCATTCATTTTTCTCTAATCTTGTCATGCTTTATTTCATTAAGTTGATCTTCAGTGTCTGATATCCTTTCTTTCACTTGATTGATTTGGCTATTGATACTTGTGTATGCTTCAGGAAGTTTTCATGCTGTGTTTTTCAGCTCCATCAGGTCATTTATGTTCTTCCCCAACCTGGTTATTCTAGTTAGCAATGCCTCTAACCATTTTTTCAAGGTTCTTAACTTCCTTGCACTGGGTTAGAACATGCTCCTTTAGCTTGGAGGAGTCTGTTATTACTGACCTTGTAAAGTCTTCTTCTGTCAGTTCATCAAACTCATTCTCTATCCAGTTTTGTTCCCTTGCTGGTGAGGAGTTGTGATCCTTTGGAGGAGAAGAGGTATTCTGGTGTTTGGAATTTTCAGCTTTTTTGTGCTGGATTTTCCTCATCTTTGTGGGTTTATCTACCTTCTTTGATGCTGGTGACCTTTGGCTGGGGTATCTGAGTGGACATCCTTTTTGTTGATGTTGATACTATTCCTTTCTGTTTGTTAGTTTTCCTTCTAACTGGCCCCTCTGCTGCGGTCTGCTGGAGTTTGCTGTAGGTCCACTCCCGACCCTGTTTGCCTGGGTATCATTAGTGGAGGCTGCAGAACAGCAAAGATTGCTGCCTGTTCCTTCTTCTGGTAGCTTTTTCCCAGAGGGGCACCCGCCAGATGCCAGCCAGAGCTCTCCTGTATAAGGTGTCTGCCGACCCGTGCTGGGAGGTATCTCCCAGTCAGGAGGCACAGGGGTCAGGGACCCACTTGAGGAGGCATTCTGTCCCTTAGCAGAGCTCAAGCACTGTGCTGGGAGATCTGCTGCTCTCTTCAGAGTTGCCAGGCAGGAATGTTTAAGTCTGCTGGAGCTGCACCCACAGCTGCCCCTTGCCCCAGGTGCTCTGTCCCAGGGAGATGGGAGTTTTATCTATAAGCCCCTTACTGGGGCTGCCGCTGTCCTGCCCAGAGAGGAGGAATCCAGAGAGCTCCAATCTACTTTTTAATAACTAAATACCTTTGGAAAATTAGGTCTCTCAACTTTGATTCCTTCCTAAATAAAATAAATCTGACTTAGTGAAGACTAAATACTAACACACATTTAGAACAGCTGGAACATTGTAGGTGCTCGATCAATGTGAGGATATACATCAAATGATGGGACTGGTTGGTGTGCTCCCAGAATTGAGAGGCAAGGACCCCTCAAAGATGGTGGAAAAAGGCAAAATTCACAGAAGTGCTTTTCGTTTTGTATGCACTTTGGGGAATGGGTAAGGTTAATAGAGAAAGTCAAATGGCATGCTGGGTATAAGAATAACTACAGAAGCATGGTAGAGACAAGAATTTGAAAGTAAAAGTAGAAGAGTGTAATTTCAGACTGTTAGTAGAGGGAGATGAAACTCAAAAACTAAGTAGTTGACTGTTTGTAAAGGGTTCTGAGTGACAGGCTAAGGAATCTGAACTTAATTCTGTAGGAAAAATAAAGGCATTGAAGAATTTTTAGCAAGAAATTGGTATGATACCATCTCAATTCACTTGAGAGAAATTTTTCTTTCCTTTATCATAATGTTTAAAGACAGAATTTTAGTTGATAGTTTAAAACTTGCCAGAAAAAATATCAATGGTTAAAAAAATAGATGTTGACCTACTTGTTCTCCAGAGTAATGTTTTACCTTCGGTCAAGGTATTGATAATGTTGGTTTATAAAATTTAGGTAGTGAAATGACACAAAGACAGAAACTAATTATTACAAATGTACATGATGAAACAGGGCTTCATTCTATAAAGGGTTGGGTTTATTTATTTGCTGTAATCATTTGGACATAGCATTTGATATTGAAATTGACCTATAGATGGAGGACTCTGGAAGCAGATATACTGGTTACGATCTCAGTTCTGTTACTCTTTGTTCTGTGATTTTAGGTTGTTACTTAACCATTTGTATCTCAGTTTCTTAACGTGTAAGCTGGAGATAAGCATAGCACCCAGCTTTACAGATAAAGCACTTCAGAATTGGCAGAGTGTGGCAGATAATAGGTGCTCAATAAATGTTAACTCATTATTGGTAATTATTCAACTCAATTTGTAAATATTTTTTACTCCTAAAATGTTTCATTTAGTGACAGTCTCATTTGCAATGAGCCATGATGTCATCTACCTGGAGAAGAAGAAACTTGAATTTATGGAGTACGGCTCTGTACTCAGCAGTAGTCTCACAATAATTATTTGTTAAAAACGTATAGTATGTGGAGAGAGAACTGTGCCAGGTATTTTATACATGTTATTTATTATTTCTACCTTGCTGATGAGGAAACTGAGGCACAAAAAGGGTATACTTAAAGTCACATTCACCTAGCTAGTAAGGAGTGGAAATAGAGTTCCAACTGAGGTACATGCAATATGAAAACTCAAATTATTTCCACCTAGGACATCACGGAAAACATTGTGTGTTGAGGGTTAGCAGGTCTGGTTGTATTTTGAGTAGCAATCCTTAACAACAATGTAATTTATAAAAATGAATATAGTATTATTGCCCTGCCTGTTCCAGAGTTGATGTGAAAATTAAATGAGGTAATCAGTGTGAAAGTACTGTGAAAGCACAATAGTGCAAGAAAATTGAATGACATTTAAGTAAATAAAAGACATCATCTTTATCGTAGTCAATAAATATATGTAGTAGATTGGAAAATTTCAGAGAAAATTGGGAACCTCATGTGACCTTGTACCAGGCATTTCTAGCCTTGGCTTCACAGTATTCCTTGGAAAGTTAAAAATGGAAGAATTAATGTAGAGCATAGATCAGGACATGGAAGGAATTGCGTGGAAAGTAGGACAGGCAGGACTTTTGAAAGAAACACACATCATTATCTTAGAATACCATTTACTCATAATTTGGATGAAATGGATTTTCTCTACACAGTTGACATCTGATTATCCACATAAATTAAAACCTCAAGTGAAAAAAATTAACTTTATTTTGTGACTCAAAAGATGGAATATGCCTTAAAAGGCAACACATGCCAAGGATTAATTTGAGCTGCTTGGAATATTTTGAAAAATTAGAAATGTATAAACACAGAACATTTTTATATATTCATTTTAAAGACCATATGTTGCCTGGATAAGAATGTATTAATCTCCTCATTGTTTTTCAGTGATTTGCTTGTAATGGGACTTTAGTCATTAACAATTTATGATCATTTTCTAGATTCATATCACCTCAAGTTTCTCATTATAATTTTAATATCTTTTAGAAGAGAATAAGTTAAATAGTACATATATATTTAGCATCTATTTTAAAGTATTTCAGAGTTCAAAGGCACCTTAAGCTCTTATAACATATTGAAACCATAGAGTCCTGTTTATGTTGGAGTTGTGTTCTCTGATCTCTAGCAATCTACCAACTCTGGAACAGAGAGGGTTGGTAGGTAGCAGAATGGTCCCTTCACATACATGGAAATATTTCTGGTCATACATTCACTATGCTGACGTATTAATAGAGGATGCATATAGAAAGATGTATTTTTTCCAGTTTGTAACTCCAGTTGTTTTTTTTTTTTTTTTTTTGGAAGCTCACAAATGAGCCAGATGGTAAATGAGGTCTCCAGTCAGGTGTAGAATTTAGAAGAGAAAAGAGAATGGGATGACATTTTGGAGATAGACTATCCACTTTTCTTCAAAGAAGCTTATGGCCAAGAAAATGTCAACCAAAGAACAATTTACATCATTCATGATTTAAAAAATAGGAACAGTAATAGTTGTATTTCCTTCATCTATGTTAGGCTTTTCGAAATAAAAGAAGTGCTTAATCAAACCTCTAAATATACTACCAGAAAGATGACCAGTCCACAGATACTTTAAATTCTGTTAGTACAAAGATTGCAATTATAGGATCACCAGTCTCCCTGGCTTCAGGACTAAGGGGACCTTGACGTGGAATGCCTCAGACTGACAAAGAACCATTCATTATAATGACTCACGAGACAACCAAGTAAACGATGTGGGCTTGTTTTAGTTACGGTTCTCTAGAGGGACAGAACTAGTAGGATAGATGTATATATAAAGGGATTTTATTAAGGAGTATTGACTCATACGATCATATAGTCCCACAATAGGCTGTCTGCAAGCTGAGGAGCAAGGAAGCCAGTCTAAGTCCCAAAGCTGAAGAACGTGGAGTCTGATGTTTGAGGACAGAAAACATCCAGAATGGGAGAAAGAGGTAGGCAAGAAGACTAAACCAGTCTTATCTTTTCATGTTCTCCTAGCTGCACTGGCAGCTGATTAAACTGTGCCCACCCAGATTGAGGGTGGGTCTGCCTTTCCCACTCCACTGACTCAAATGTTAAACTCTTTTGCCAACACCCTCACAGACACACCTAGGAACAATACTTTGCACCCTTCAATCCAATCAAGTTGGAGTGCAGTGGCGCGATCTCGGCTCACTGCAAGCTCCGCCTCTGGGGTTCACGCCATTCTCCTGCCTCAGCATCCCGAGTAGCTGGGACTACAGGCGCCCGCCACCACGTCAGGCTAATTTTATATATATATATATATTTAGTAGAGACGGGGTTTCACTGTGTTAACCAGGATGGTCTCTATCTCCTGACCTCGTGATCCGCCCGCCTCGGCCTCCCAAAGTGCTGGGATTACAGGCGTGAGCCACAGCGCCCGGCCTAATCAGTTTAGACTTTTGCAATTATTCCTTACATGTTTGCAATAATTTATTAGATGCTTGCAGTAATGCCCTTCAGTGTCTTTGAGCCTGCATTTCAATCTCCTTTCAGTTCTTCAATTTTTATCTCTGGCAAAGAGAAAGAATGGCAAATAAGAACAATCTGTTTTACAGAGTTGTTAGAAAGATATGCTTTTTTTCTGTGATTTTATGAATTAGGGGAAGGAAAACAAGATGTCAACTCAATGCATAATTATGAGAAAACAAAGTAGTCATATTATTACAACTTTGCATATGCGTAACACATTTAGAAGTTCCCCTAAGGGTTACGGAAGGAAGGAATAAGTCACTATCGTTGTGCTCAGAGAATCTAAGGTATCATGAACATAGGAATTAATTTGCGAACCATATAAAACATATTTAAATGCAAAAAAAATATGCTCATGTAGCAACTGTGAATTCCATATGAGAGCCAAAACTCTTTTAAGGGTTTTGCATACATTATTTTATTTTATCCTAATACCAATGCTATGAGGTAGATATTGGAGGAAAATTTATGACCAGGGAGATTAAATAATTTGTTCAAGGACACGTAAATAGTAAATGGACAGTCAGGATTCAAACCCAATTGTCTGACATTAAAGATCCTGTTATGAACAATGCTCTAGAAGGATGGAGAATTTGCAGAGATGTTGCCTTCTTCCTTGTGATTATTGCCCTTCTCTTTTCTTGCATTTTTCTATTGGCCTGTAAGCTTGATGAGGTTGGTGATTGCATCTGTCATATTTTCAACTGCATCTCAGCACTAAGAACAGTGCTTGCTACATAGTAGGCCCTTGATTGTATTTGTTGAATGAATGAATGAGACGATGAATGAATATCTTGGTTTCCTTGATGACTTTGAATTGAAAGTGTTTCAGAAGGGCTGGACTCTGAATATGAAAAAGACTTAAGAATTCTTTAGTTTCATGTATATTTTCCTTCTATATATGCACAAAAATGATACATGATTAAAAACTTGTGTCTAAATAAATTTAAAAACAGCTCTTTAAATGGGTGTAAAAATTTCCTGAGTCATAAGGAAACTTTATGTGTGATTTAATTAGCAGTGTTTTTCAATTTCTTAGTGGTACAAACAACAACTGTGTCTCTTTTGATTGATTGATTTGTAGAGTCTATGACTTACTCACACAGTAGCCAGGATAATTCTTTTTTAAGTTTAAATTGACTGTGTTCTCTATCCTATTCGTCCCTTCCGGGTAGCTTCTCATTTCACTTAGAGAGGCATTGCAAAGTTTTTCACATGACTCAGACCGCCCCATGTGACCTTTTCCCTCTCTGATCTCAGCCCCCTTCTGACCCCAGGCCAGCTTCCTGCCAGTGTCACTGGCCCTTTGCTTTTCTCCTCAACATGCCACACAGCTTTTGCTTCACCCTTTTGCACTTGCTCTTCCCTTGACCTGCAATTGCTGTTTTCATAGATGTTCCTAAGACTCTTACTGTGATCTCTGCTCAACTGTCATTTTTTCAGATTCTTTCCCTGATCACTCTATACTCCTCCATCTCTGTCACTCTGCCTTCTCATGTGCTGTGTTATTCTCTATAGGGTTCTTTATTCCATGACCTCCTATGATGTCTTTATTCGTGTATTGTCTGCCTCTCTCCTGCCTCTCCCCTTCTCCTCCCACTAGAATGTGCGCTCCATCAGATCAGGGACTGGTTTTGCTCTCTGCTGTGTCACCAGCGTCTAGAACAATGCCAAACACAGAGGGTTATTAATAACCACTTGTTGAATGAGTTGATGAATGGGTAAATAGGTGGATGGATAGGCCTCTCTAAGACCAGCACTGGTCTTGTGGGAAAACATGATACAAAGATAGACTACTATGGGCCACTTTATCATTGGAAAGGAATATAATTTAAAAGGCCAGAGGGTGAATATACACACTTTGTACCTGAGCAAGAACTTTCAGGGTCAAAATTCAAGAATCCGAACTTGTTATCTGGTTCAGTGGGAACTAATAATAGAAAATGAGGAAACAAAACTACCTAAGCTGCATGGTCAGCTGGATTGTCAGACAGCTGAATAAATATGGATTGAGAATTTTTCAGCATCACAATGCACAAAGCTTGTTTCCCTTGAGCACTGGCTGAATTGGGGCACAGTGACCTGTGTTACCATATTACTAATTACGGTAAACAACCCCCACAGTTTTCATTCCAAGCCTATTCTACCCTTGTTTGGTCTCCAATTTTCCTCTTAGTCTTGGAAATAGTCACAGAGTTCTATTATTTCCAGACACTGTTGACAGGAGCTGTGTGTCAGGGACTTTTGCTAACATTTCTCAGCTTCAGACCACCCTTACATATCCAGCATTCGAAGCCAGGGCTAAGCATTCCCTGAACCCCATTCCAGTTTTGTGAGAGGGCTCCTCGTTAGGCTCTGCACTAGGGAATTCCAGGGGGAGGATGCGTGAAAGAGGGAGAGAGGACTTGCTGCTTCATGTCTTTTCCTGGTCACCTTAGCAACACTGCAGCAGTGGTTGTTCACCCTGGCAGTGGCAGTACATTCTAGGAGCAGTGGTTCTCCATTTTGCCTTGAGAGCTTGCCTCCTGGTATCCTTTCAGGGATGGTAGCTCTGGCATGGGGCTGCAGGGGGCTGCTGCTCAGAGGTCTGAGTGCCAGCTCCACAGAAGGCTCCTACAGGTCCCTGAAGAATCATCCCAGCACCAATCAGGCAGCGAATGCCTTCCAGGAGGTCTCCATCCCAAGTCCTTGGGACCCCTTCTCTAAGCATCTAAGTTTTAATAATTGCAGTCCCTTCTCTTTGCCCTTCCAACTCAAGGGGGTAGTTACATCTTTCTGCAGTTACTACCTCTACACTACCTTAGCGTCTGATGTTTGCACTTTCAGTTCTCCAATACCTGATTAACTATTCTTCAAATTAAATTCTCTCTGTAAAAATAACTGGTGTGGTCACTGTCTCCTGACTGGATACTGACCAAGACCAAGAGAAAAGGAGAACTGGCTGATTGATAGAGAAGTAAGTGTTTCTTTTGTTTTCATTTCAAGTTGGCATCAGAATCTTCCTTCCAAACAAGGTCTACCCTCTGATACAACTCAAATACCATGGATAGTGTGTCGAGAGGGAAACAGGCAAAATTAAAAATAAATGGATACAGAATACCTGTTATAAAACAAATGATATTGGACAATGAAAACCATAAAATAGAACTGTTTGAATTATGGAAGTTAACATTATTTTAAAAGAAGCAAATGTGAAGGGAATTCTTAAAGATGATTCGAAATGAATTATTGAAAGAGATAAAAAGGATTCAGATGTAATATGCCTTCTATTTCAATTGTACATGATAGTAGAAAAGGGTAAGCAGAAGTCAAATTATATTGAACGTTTTGTCTGATGGGCACCATCATTAGATTCAGTTGTGTGTTTCATCTTGGTAGACACATTTAAGCTTTCTCCTCTAAAATAAAGGCTCTAAAAATGATAAAGATAGCTCATCTTCATATCCTCTATTCAAGGAGCCGGCAAGCAAATTGCTCTTTCCTTAAACACAGAAGCACAATTATTTTTTATTACTTTAAGTCACTAGTGATATATATTTATTTTAGAATAATCAGGAGATTCAGGTAAGTCAAAAATACTACCATACAGATAATATTAACATGAATATCTTGGTTTATATTATCTAGACATTTTTATGTGCTTATATATTTATGTATATGCCTATTTGGGTAATATAAACGGGTATAACCTGTTTCTTTCCTGAAAGTATATCATGAATATGTTCTCCTCATCAGTAACTATCACCCACTAGCCCTGCCAGGTTAGTGCTTGTTTTCTCTCAGGTTCATTCCCCACACTTCCCTGCCCTGTTCTGAATCACAGGTAACTATGTTTTCCAGACTCCCTTGCCTCTAATTTCCAGGCAGGTTCACCAATGGGAGAAGCTGGTGGAAGACTGGAAAGGATAAGGCAGCATATTTCCCCGCCTTCCTCTTCGCTTTGAGTGTTACTTTTGACAGTAACTGAGCCTCTTCGTTGACTCCAGAGAGAAGGACACCTCTTTTCTCTTTGGCCTCTTTTCTCTAAGGCCTCTGAGACCTTACTTAGGTACCTAATGGGACCCCAGCTCCCACAGAAGGGCCTGAACTTCTAGGTTCAGTAACACTACTCCTTCCTGTCATCAGTCCCAGCTCAGGGGTATTGGCAGCTTCCCACTGTTCTAATCTCTGCATTGTCTCCTCATCCCCTATTTGGCTTCTTGGTTCTTCTGTCACTTGCATAACCAATTCCCTGACAGGACTGTGACTGACAATGACCCTGCTGCTGAAATGATTTCCATTTTATGGCTATGCCCTAATATATTCAAAATTGCTTCCTTATTCAATATTTGGAATGTTTCCATTTCATGCCATTATAAACAAAGCTACAGTAAACATCTTTGTCCATTAGTCTAATTGCCTGTTACTGATAGTTTCCTAAAGATGAAATTGCTCTGTCACAGGGCACATCTTTGACTTTTTTTAAGTCAAAATTTTCCCAGTTTTTCTCAGTATAGGTTAAAGTATTTTAAATACTTACCAAAAGTGAGAAATAATAATGAGGAGGATGACAATGATAAAATGATAATAACTAACATTTTACGAGTCTTTACTGTGTGCCATCCTTTCTTCTAATGTAACTATGTGATCAACATGTGTTAGTCCATGTTAGGATAGCATGTTTTCTTGGTCCAGATTTATGTAAGAAAAAATATTTTCTCTAATTACGTGTGAATGGGGCTTGTAGGAGACACTTAAATGAAAACAGAATTCATTGACATTTTGATTGAAATGGTTTTAATTTATAGGCTAATTGGAGAACTACCAAAATCTTTATGATGGTGTTTTAGTCAGGTTGGGCTACTATAGCAATGTATCACAGACTACAGGTGGCTTAAACAACAGGCAATTATTCTCTCACAATTTTGGAGCTGGAAATCCATGATAAGGTGCCAGCAAATTCAGTTTTTGGTGAGGGCTGTCTTATTGGCTTGTAGCTGGTCACTTTCTCACCGTGTTCTCACATGGCCATTCTTCCTTGTGTGTACATGGAAAAGAGTTAGTGAGCTCTCTGGTGTCTCGTTTCATGAGGACACTAATTGTATTGGAATTTCATTTATCACCCAGAGTAATTTTGAAAGCTCTAACCCCCAGTATGGCTCTACTATCCCCCAAATAGAGCCATATTGCGGGTTAGAGCTTGCTACATAGGAATTTTGGGAGGATACAAACATTCAGGCCATAACACATAGAGACTTTCCATCCAATACATCTTGTTTCTCCAGTGTTATTCATGTTTTCTTGTTGGGTATTTCAGGAAGGTCTTCTGGTATTTTTTGCATTACGTTTCTTATAAACAACTTCACTAATATATTATATATTTAAGGATGATCGATTGAATTTTGCTTAGTTATTGCTAATATATTGTTGTATACTGCTTTTTAATTAAACAACTTACTGAATTCATTTATCAGCTCTAATAGTTATTTAGTTGGTTATTTGTATGTTTTATGGTATAAAATGGCAGCATATGAAAATAATAGTAACTTTGCCTCCTCTTTTATAATATTTATACCACTTAATTTTAAAATTTACTTTCTTGTTTTGCTTTATGGTAGGAGCAAAGATCCTATTGCATTGGCCAAAATATCCATAGCATTATTGAATAATTCAATTATAACAAACTATATTTTATCTATAGTAGAAGAGTTTCTAGTATTTAATTCAAGTATGGTTGTTTTATCCTTTCATTGCTACTTTTCAAGTGTCATTTTAGTATATTTTTTACAGTTTTTATTCTTTGATTCAGTTGTATGATGAATTAAATTAACCAATCCTTAAATACTGAATTATACTTTTACTTACAAAGTGAATCTTACGTAATCATTGTGCCTGTTTTCCCATTTGTTCTGAGATCCATTTCATACTCTTCCCCTACTCTATTGGTTATCTCTGGAGGCAACCTTGCAAACCACATTTCTTAGGCTCCCTCACAAACAGGTTTTTGATTAAGTTTGGCTAGTGCATTTCTCATCATTTTGCCAAGTTCTCAGTGTCTTTTTAATGTGAAGATGGAAGCTTCAGGGAGCTTTTATCTAAAGATGGAAGCTACATCTTAGGACATTTTCTTCTACTATTTTTTTTTTGACTATTGCTTTATTACTTTCTTTTTTATATGTTGCTTCTCCAATTACTATTACAGGTGAGTGAGATCTCCTGACCCTTTTATCAGTGTTTTTTTTTTTTTTTCCAATTTTTCAAACGTGTTAAAATATATATACAACATAAAATTTATCATTTAAATAGTTTTAGATATACCGTTCAGTGGTATTAAATACATTCATAATGTTCTGCTGCAACCATAACCACCATCCATTTCCATAAAGTTTTCATTATGTAAAACAGAAACTTTATTTCCATTAAAAAATAACTCATTTCCCCCTTTCCTCCAAAGCCCAGCAACTACCATTCTACTTTCTGTATCTATAATTTTAACTACTTTAAGTACCTCATATAAGTAGAATCGTACAGTATTTATCTTTTTGTGACTGCCTTATTTTACTTAGCATAATGATTTCAAGCTTCATCCATGTTATAGTATTTGTCAGAATTTCCTTTCTATTTACGGCTGAATAATACAATGTTTTATTTATTACCATAGGTTGCTTATCCATCCATATATGGATAAGCAACTTGCTTGAGTTGCTTTGATGTTTTGGCTATTGTGAACAATCCGGTTATAAACAAGGGTGTACAAATATCTCTTAGAGACCTTTCCTTCAATTCTTTTGGATATATAACTAGGAGATAAATTGCTATATCATATGATAATTCTATTGTTAATTGAGGAATGGCCGTATTGTTTTCTACAACAACTGTACCATTTTACATTCTCATCAACAGTGCTCAAGGGTCCAATTTCTCCAGATTCTTTCCTATTTTGCTATTTTCTATTTTTCTTTTTTTTTATAGTAGCCATCCTAATTGGTATGAGTTAGTATCTCATTGTAGTTTTGATTTGCATTTTCTAACGATTAGCTATATTAAACATCTTTTTATACGCTTATTGGTCATTTGTATATCTTTTATGAAGCAATGCTTATTTGAGCTATTTGCCCATTTTTAATTCGATTTTTTGTTTTTTTGTTTTTGTGTTTTAAGAATTTTGTATATATCCTTGAATCCTGGATATCAATTCCTTATCAGATATATAATTTGCAAATATTTTCTTCCTTTCTGTGGATTGTCTTTTTGTATTTTTGATATTGTCTTTTTTTTTTTTTTAGAAACAGAGTCTCACTCTGTTGTCTAGGCCAAAGTGCAGTGGCACAATCTTGGCTAACTGCAACCTCTACCTCTCTGGCTCAAGGGATTCTTTTGCCTCAGCCTCCCGAGTAGCTGGGATTACAGGCACCCACTACCATGCCCAGCTAATTTTTGTGTTTTTAATAGAGATAGGGTTTTGCCATGTTGGCCAGGCTGGTCTGGAACTTCTGACCTCAGGTGATCCGCCTGCCTCAGTCTCCCAAAGTGCTGGAATTACAGGCGTGAGCCACCGCGCTTGGCCTGATAATGTCCTTTGATGCACAAAATTTTTAATTTTTTGTGAAGTCCAGTATGTCTATGTTTTCTTTTGTTGTCTATGCCTTCAGTGTCATATCCAAGAAGTCATTGTCTGAACCAATGTCATGAAGATTTTGTCATATGTTTTTCCAAAAATTGTATTGTTTTAAGTCTTACATTTGGGTTTTTGATCTATGTTGAATCAATTTTTGCATATGTTGTTAGTAAGGGTCCACTTTCATTTTTTTGCAGGTGGATATACACTGTTCCAAGCAGCATGTGTTGAAAAGACTTGTCTTTCCCCCATTAAATGGTCTTTGCAGCTTTGTCAAAAATTGACCATATATGAGTGGATCATATATTTATTTCCAGGCTCTATTTCTATTCCATTGGTCTATATATATGTCTGTCTGTTTGCCAGTACTACACTGTTTTAATTATTGTAGCTTTGTAGTAAGTTTTGAAATCAGCTGTTTTTTTTGTTTTTTTTTCAAGATTGTTTTGGTCATTCGAGATTACTTGAGGTGTCTGATAAGTTTTAGGATGGAGTTTTGTAATACTGTGAAAAATGTCATTGAGATTTTAACAGGGATTGCATTGAATCTTTAGGTCACTTTGCCTAGTATTGGCTGCTAGTATTTCAGTGAGGATTTTTGCAACAACATCTAGAAGGGATATTGAATGTAGTTTCCTTTTCTGTCTAGTAGTGTCTTTGTCTGGCTATTGCATCCGACTAATGCTAATCTCACAGAATAATTTAGGAAGTGTTCTCTCTTTACTTTTCAGAAAAGTTTGAGAAGGATGGTATTAGTTCTTCCTTAAATGTTTGGTCAAATTCACCAAATCTTCTTACTAGTTATAAGTCTATTTAGATTTTCCATTTTTTCATGATTTATCTTGGTATGGGTATGGTTTATGTTTCTAGGAATTTGTCCATTTCATTAGGTTATAGAATTTGTTGGTATACAATTTTTCATAGTACTACACTATAATCCTTTTTATTTCTGTAAAGTCAGTAGTAATGTCCCACTTCCATTTCTCATTCTAGAAATTTGAGTCTTTTCTCTTCTTAGTCCAACCAGCTAATGATTTTTTAACTTTATTGATCTTTTTGAATAACCAACTTTTGGTTTAATTGATTTTCCCTATTGTTTTCCTTTTCTCTATTTCATTTATCTCTATTCTAATATTTATTTTGTCTTTCCTTCTACTAGCTTTTGTTTAACTTGTTCTTCTTTTTCCATTTTTTAAGTCATAAAGTTTGGTTGGTGATTTGAGATCATTCTTATTTTTTAGTGTGGGCATGTATAACTAAATACTTCCCTTAACATGGTTTTCAGTATGTTCCATGCATTTTTGGCATGTTATGTTTTCATTTTCATTTGTCTCTAAATATCTTCTAATTTCATTTGTAATTTATGCTTTGATTCATGGTTGATTAAGAGTGTGCTGTTTAATTTCTACAAATTTGTGCATTTTCCAGTTTTAATTATATTAATAATTTCTGACTTCATCCCATTGTCATCAGAGAAGATACTTAGTATCATATCTGCCTTTTTCAATCTACTGAGACTTTATCTGTGACCTAACATATAAATATCCTATATGCACTTGAGAAGAAATGTGTATTTTTTTTTTTTCTTGGGTAGTGTCCTGTATTTGTCTGTTAAAACTCATTGGTTTATTGTGTTGTTTAAGTCCTCTGTTTTCTTACTTATCTTTCATCTGATTGTTCTATCAATTTTTGAGAGTACAGTAGTGAAACCTCCAACTATTATGGTAGAACTGTCTACTTTTCCCTTCAATTCTGTCAGTTTTTGCTTTATATATTTCTATGCTACAGTCTGTCATTAGGTGTGTATAGGTTTATAATTATTAAATACTCTTGTTATATTGCCATATTGAGTCTTTTATAATGCCATTCTTTATCTCTCATAATCTTTTAAAATTTAGTCTATTTTGTCTGATATTAGTATAACCATCTCTTCTCCATTTTGGTTACTATTGGCATGAAATACAATATTTGATCCTTTCACTTTCAACTTATTTGTGCCTTTGGATGTAAAGTATCTCTTGTAGACAGCATATAGTTAGATCACGTGTTTCTTTAAAAATAATCCATTCTGCCAATCTCTGTTTTTTAAATGGAAAGCTTAATCCATTTTTATTTAAATTAATTACTAATAAGGAGGGATTTATTTCTGTCATTTTGCTATTTTTTATGCTTAAAGGTTTTGGATGCTTGACTTTTCTGTTCCAGTGCTCTCTATGAAATATTTCACATATATGCAGAATTTTTAAAAGATAATTTGTGGTTTCTCTTCAGAAGACATGAAGGTATAATGTTCAGAAATTCAGATTCTTTGTTTGGAGTCTATGGGCCTTTATAAGCATCAATGACTGGCTACTAACATGTTGCTGACTGCTGCTTTTCTTATACTTTTTACTCTTTACTATTATTTGCTATGTATCTGCCATAACTCTCAAAACCTTTAATGACCTTGAAAGTTCTCCAGTGAAACTATGTGATATTTGTACAACCTGTTCTACCTTTCTGTTTAGAAAAATGAACTATATCTGCATTATTGCACGCTTATTCCTTGACATAAATGTCTTAATCAAAAAAACAAAAAAACTAGCTATTATAATTGCCTATGCATTTGCCTTTATTACTATCTTTACTTCCTCATCTAGCGTTCAATTTTTTCTAATGTCATTTCATTTCACCTTGCAGGACTCCCTTAAGCACTACTTGCAGAATGATTCTACTGGTAACAAACTTCCTCAGGTTTTGTTTATCTGGGAATGCCTTAATTTCTCCTTCACTTCTGAAAGACAATTTTGCCAGATATAGGATTCTTGGCTGACAGCTTTTTTTGTTTGTTTGTTTGTTTTTAGTACTTTGAATATATTGGCCCACTGTCTTCTGTTCGCCAAAGTTTCTCATGACAAATAAGCTGATAATATTATTGAGTATCCTTTGTATGTAACCAGCTACTTCTCTCTTGCTGTCTCTGAGATTCCTTCTTTGTCTTTGTATTTTGAAAGTTTGATTACAATGTGTCTCAGTGTGAGTATTTTTTTAGTTCATCTTACTTGAAGTTTGTTGAGCTTCTTGAATGTTTTTATTTATGTCTTTATTCACTTTGGGGGAGTTTTCAGTCATTATTTTTGCAAATATTCTCTCTGTTCCTTTCTTGTTCTTATGGGACCCCCACAATGCATATATTGGTCCACTTGATGATATCCCAGAGGACCCTAGGATCTGTTCATTTTTCTTTAATCCTTTTGTTTTGTTTCTCATACTCAATAATTTTTATTGTTCTGTCTTCAAGTCCTCTGATTCTTTCTTCTGCCTGCTCAAATCTGCATTTGAGTCTCTATAGTAGATTTTCCATTTCAGTTATTATACCTTTAAGCTTCAGAATTTCTCTTTGTTTTCTTTTTAAGTTTTGTCTTTATTAATGTTTGAACTTATTCATACCTTGTTTTCTTGACTTTCTCCACATCTTCCTTCAGTTATTTGAGAATCCTTAAGACATTTTTGTTAAAGCCTTTGTCTGGTAGATTTGTCATCATGTCATTTTTACGAACAGTTTCTGCTTCTTTTGCATGTGCCGTATTTCCTGTTTCTTTGTATGCCATGTAATTTGCTGTTGAAGAGTGAGTATTTGAATCTAATAATTTATCTAATTATTATAACCTCATAAATTATCTAATAGTAAGTCAGATTCTCTGTCTTCCTCAGGGTTTGCTTTTTAAAAAGTTGTTTCTTGTTATGCTTTTTGGGTTGTCATTGACTGTATTTGTGCCAATGATTAGCTTGAGGTGTAAACTTAAAGCATTTTCAGGCCTTTCTGAGTCTGCAGTTTTCCCTGAACATGCATGATCCCTTTCCAATTTTCCCTGTATATGTAGGTGTTTTTCAGCATCTTAGTGTTGAATGTCTGACTCCAAAAGTTGGAAAAAGAAAAATAAAGAAAGGATTAAGAGGGTACTGGTCTTTTAAATCCTCTGAAAGTCACTCTAGGCAGAGACAGAGGGGTTTGCAACAATGGGGAAATGGCCACTCATATCTTTGTTTGTACCTCTGTGATCAGAAGCAGCAATTAGCAATCCAAATGCAGATCTTAGGTACTTGGAGTATTTGGTCCTTATTTTCCACTTTGGTTCCTGCAAGTCATATACATGCTGCTCCAGAAATGTGCACAGTTGCCTGTCATGGGGCCTTGGGTGGGAATGGGTAGCTGTTCAAATATGTTGTCCTAGACAAAAGGAAAAGGCAATCTTCGGGCTGGGTCTGTTTTATTCTGTAAGGAGAAGGTTGGTTGGCTGTAAAGTGTAGGAAGACATTTCAGTGTAATGCATTTGCAGGCTACAAAGCACATTCCTTGGCTTCTTTCCCATGCTTGTGGGTACAGACAGAAGTTGTCTGGGACTGTTTTTGCCTTCTTTAAGTGGTAGTGGGAGCACTCTGTAGTAAGTGCCAGGCCTACCATTTCACATGCTGAGAATGCTCGCTTCCTGAGATAACTCACAAGTTTGATTCTACCCTAATATTTGCTCCCTGGACAACTTCACCTTTATCTCCCGTTACACTGCTTGTACCAGAGTCTATGAAGCGTCGGGCAGAAGCTACCATCTGATGCTCATGATTTTCATTATTGAAGTTCATGCAAATAGGTTCACATCTATTTCCAATTAATTTTTCAAGCCTCCACCACCTATAGCACAACATTGAATCTCTCTCTTTTGGTGTTTTTTTCATACTGTTTCAGAACTCCCAGGTGACTTGAGATCTATAGGAAATCACTTTGGTCTTCACACCCAGGATAAAGTCCACTTCTACTTTTTACTGCTAAGTGATGCATATTTAAAATTGCAGGTAGGATTGGAAATCCTACACTGAATCCTACACTGTGATATGCTCTCTAGTTCAGATGCCTGAATGAAGAGAGGACTCCCACACTCCCCAAATGCCAAGTTCAACTAAGCAGGACTCATCTTAGGTGCTTAGAGCTTTGCTTTTTTGGCTTTCACACCCAGCCTCTTCCCAGATCCCCATCCAAGATCATGAGCACTGCCTGGATCAGGCCTTGTTCCTGTGTCCTTCCCCTACTGGATGAGGAATTAATGGCCCCTTTTGTCATTATGGCTCTACATTCAAGCAGTAAGATTAGATTATCAAAACTCAAAGGTCAAACACAAAAATACTCACACACTCTGCACAAATTATTTCATTCCTGTGAATATCAAAGATATCGTCTATTAGAGGGAAGATATACATTATTATATACATTGTATCACCAGTATACAGTAATGGCTTAATAAATTGTAGTATAAAAGCCTAATAAAATATGAAGCTGTTTTGAAAGCTTTAAAAAAATATGGAAACAATTTGACATAGTGTATACTTAAGTAGATTATAAAATAGCATGATGACAATATTGGAAAATTTGAATGTAGAATGTAATACATACAGTTAATACAAGGGAGAGTCATAGAATAATGGATGATTTATTATCATTATCTCTTTCAAAGGTCCTTTAATGTTACTGTGATACTGTCTTTTCTACTAAAAATCAGTTACCTAGTACTTAATCTAGCTACCCATTTTTTTCTTTCTACTGCCTATTCTCTGGAGCGAGTGAGCTTCTCAGGCTGCCTTGTTCTTTTCCAGACATCCTCTGCTCTGACTTCTACCCTTACCATGTAAGTGTTGGCACATTTTCAAATGTCTCCAGGCGCCACCACCACCACCTTCTTGGCAAAGATCTTGTTGGATCTTACTTACCTTGACCTTTATGTAAACTTAATGCCACAGACTAATCCTAACTTCTTCTATTTTTCTTCATGTATTATAATTTTAAAAATCCAACCATAGAGAAAATTTGAAAGAATAGTGCAATAGTACAATGCTCTACAACCAGATTCAAAACTTGTTTCTTTTTGATCATTTGCTTTCCACTCACCCTGTGTGTGTGTTACTGTTGTAGTCATTTTTGCTGAACTATCCAAAAGTAAGTTACAGACATTAATATATCTCACTCTTAGATACTCCTTCATGCAACTCCCCAGAGTAAGGCATTCTCCCACTTAGCTATATTATCACATTTAAGAAAACTAATAGTTCTCCAACATTATCTAATATTCGGTATACTGTCACGCACTGTTCAATGATGAGGATACGTTCTGAGAAATATGTCACTAAGAGATTACATTGCTGTGTAAACATTATAGCGTATTCTTACAGAAACTAGATGGTATAGCCCACTACACATCTAGGGTATACACTATAGCCTATTGCTTCTAGGCTACCAACGTGTACAGATCTTATCATACTGAATACTGTAGGCAATTGTAACATAATGGTAAGTATTTGTGTATCTAAACATAGAAAAAGTACAGTAAAACTATGGTAATGTAATCTTATGGGACCACCATCGTATAAGCAGTCCATTGTTGACTGAAATGTCATTATGTGGTGTGTGACTAACAATTTATTCAGTTATCCGAGAATGTCATTTGTTATTGTTGTCTTTTTAATCAGGATCTAATCAAAGTTGATAGATTTTACTTGGATACAAAGTCTCCTTTTCTTTTTTTCCTCTCTTTTGATATTATTTATTTGTTTTACCTGGTATACATAGAGGAGGATCTAGCCGAAACTATAGTACCATATTAAATGATACAATGGAGTAAATATGAAAAGCTACCTAAAAACTGTCTGTTAGTATTTTTAATTAGGAAATATTAAATAGAACAAAGAAAAGTAATGTAAATGAGTGGTAAACTAACCTGGAATTAATAAGAGTATTTAGATTGCTATGGCATGAACTACTTGAAAATAAATAAAATTTGAAATAAATAGTGATCTGCAGATGTTACTGAAACATCATTCAAATTGGTGGAGTCCATTAAGGACATTTTGGCACTTTTGACTTTCTAATGTAACACATTTGAAATGAACCACTTTTGCCAATTTGACCATTTTCACTTGTTGCTTTACTCAACTGCTGATATTTTCCTACTACTTGCTCACTGACATCTTTGGTAGGTAAACCCTGATACTCAGTGCTAACATTTCAGCAGATACAATAAGTAGAAAACTTCACTGACTTTTTGTTGTTATCAGAGAACACTACCTAAACACTTATCTGCCTGTCGTGGTTACTCCTAGGTATTGCATAAAATCAGTTAAATAAATGCTATCACCAGACTATGGGTAGGTAGTTTGGTCAGAGTGACAGACTCAGCAGATTGAGCAACTCTACTACTTACCAGCTATGTGACTTAAGGCAAGTCTCCTTGCCTTGGCATCCTGGTTGTAGTGAAGATTCTATAAAATGAATGAAGAGTTTGACATAGTAGCTGCCATGTAGTCAACTCTCTTTGTATCTAAGTCTCCATACTTTTTTTTCTCATGAAAATTTTTAAAAAAATATTTTGTAAAATGTTCCAACTTCTGGATTTGTCTCATTATTTTCTCGTGGTGTTATTTGTTCTTGTATCTGTAGATTTCTGGTAAATTAGAAATTATGTCCAGAAGCTTGATTAGGTTTGGTTAAACATTGTGGGTAAGAATTCCTCATGGCTGATGTTACTTATGTATAGTGAATTACATCAGGAGCTCTATCTCCTCAGGTTGTTGCACTGTTCAGAATGCTAGCTTTAATCATTTGATTAAGATGGTGGCCACCGGCTCTCTCCATTGTAATGATAAATTTCACAGTTTGCAGTTAATGAGAAAGCAGTCACATGATACTTTGGCATGGAAGAATATCTCCCACTTCTAACAGTTTTAACATCCATTGATAAAGCCTGCCTAAATCAATTACTACATCAAGGGTTGAAACATAGTGATTTTATATTTCTACCGTTTCTTCTCCACTTGTTATCTGGTAGTATTCTGTATAGAAGAGCCTTTGTGTTTTCCCTTTTTATCTTTATTATTTTTTATTTGGAGGCAGGGAGATGATATCAGTAGGGACTGAGGATTTTTATTTATTCAATATATTACAAACCACAATAGTCCATCTTTTTTGATGATCATATTTTCTTGAATTTATCCTTGCAACTCTTGTTAATCTGACTCCTGGATCCTTTGAACATATTCCTGTTAGTTTTGGAGTGTTTTCTTGGTTTCCACTACAACGGATGTCTCAGACTCACCTGTGCGTTCTCTGTCCCAGGTCTAGACTCAGTCATTCTCCAAAAAGCTTAGCACATATTAGGGGGAACGGTAAAATCCAGACACTGGCTATGTTCATGGCTACCTGGATATCATCGCTTCTAGATCCTGTAGATGTCAGAAGTAGGAAATAAGAATTATAAGGGCCAACTGATATTTCTATTACCAAGTTTTATCTTATCTTTTTGTACATGTAGTTCTTTTATATTAAAATCCTGCTTCCTAAGAACAATATATTTGCTTGTTTGCTTTAACCTATAATATACGTATAATAGTTTCAAATTTATAATGCCATTTTATTTAATAGCAATAAGCCTAAATTTAGTTTAATTACCTGAGTAAAAATTGAGCCCGAGTGAAATGTAAGCTCTCTTGGCAGTTGATTTTGTTCTTAGAGTACAATGTATTATACTAAAGCTCTATAGTCAGAGTTCTGATCCAAGAGTTGTTTGGAGTACATTTTTATGGGCCATTTTGTTATTAATTATACACACGTGCATATATATACACACACGTATATATACACACACATATACATGTATGTGTATATACATATATTTAAATTCATTTGTTTCTGCTTGTATTCATTTTTAAAATGTACTTCTTTCTTTTTGATTTGATTTGATTTTTGAATACATGTAAAACATTCATGTAACTTAAAGATCAGAAATAAAAGAAAAGCTACTATTAGATTACTTACAGAAGGAACGATTTTCATAAGTTTCTGGTGATTGTTTCTATGTTTCCTTTGGCAAATATAAACACATACACAGATATATTTAATTCTTATTTCCTAAAAACAATTAATATCTTAGTTTTCCTTTCTTCTTACCCAAAAGGCAGCATAAAACAAACATTGTCCTATATATATATTTTTTTCACTTAAAAGTATGCCCTGGGAACCATTGCTATGAGTTTGCAGTGACCCTATTCCTCTTTAATAGATGCATCATAGCCCACTGTGTGGGGACACTTATAATCCTTTATTGATGGACTTTTGTTGCTCAAATAATGCCGTAATTGATAACCACACACATATATTTTTTCACATTTTTGGAGGTTTATTTTCAGGGTAAATTCCTAGAAGTGAGATTGCTGAGTCGAAAGTCATATGTAGGTTCGTTAAATATTTCCAGATTTTCTTCTGCAGGCAACATTTATTTCCTCGCACTCACCATTTAACTATCAGGATACTGATATTTCTGCATTTTTATCCTGACTCTCTGACTTTTTAAATTATTCACCAGGGATAATTCTTCCTTCTAGCTATATTCTTTATCCTTACTTCAATAGACTTCTGTTGAGTCTAATGCAAAGTACCAATATTTGAGAGACAAACAAGGCTCAGCTCCTGTTCTCAAGGAGCCCACTGTCTTAAGTAGATTATCACCTGCAAACTGATCCTGAATCATAAGGACTGCTGCACTGATTAGAGAATAAACAAGGTATTGAGGGATTCTATGGGGGATCCAGGCTGGGATTGTTCTGGAAGTCTTTGAAGAGGAGTAATCTTTAACATGGCTCATGTGGGATGTGAGGAATGGCAAATAGATGAACAAGATTTATAAGTCAGGACATTGCGATAGAGACTGGTGCATTGAAGGGTGGGAGAGGTCGTGAGTCTGACACACCAGGTGTGTGTGAAGAAGCATGGTAAGACATGAGGCTGGACAGGTAGCTGGAGGGTAATTAATGGAAGATGTTGTATGCCAGTATATGGATTTGGATTTTGATATCACAAAGCAAGAAGAAAATGGGATATAATTAATGTTTAAATGAATCTATATCAGATTTGTGCAAGATGGCATGTTAAGTAGTTGCTGAAGATAAAAATTCAAGATACAAAGATACAAAGTCAAGAAGCCCATAGGTGCATTTTGAGACAAATACATCATTTAATTTATAATTAATTAAATTAATTATATGCATAGAGCACCATAGAAGCACAAAAACAAGACACTGAACTCTGAATCTACTCTATACCTGCTACACTTCTCAGATTCTTCATTTTTCATGAAGTGGTTTATGCCACAAATCTGGGTGTCATCCTTGGTACCTCCTTAGTCCAACCTCCATATCTAATGCATCACTAAGTCCTATTGATTTCAACTTCAAAATTGATCTCAAAATCTTTCTTTCCCATTATCCTTATTCTAATCATGCCTAGACCATCAGTCTCCCTTCTTCTACTCTTTCCACCCCCCAACCCATTCACGACAGCTACAGTGAATATCTGCATAAATCTGACCACACTTTTCTGAACCTCTAAATGCTTACACTTTCCCACTGCAGTTTGAATAAAGTTCAATACCTTTAACTTATCCCATAAGTACATGTAATCTGGTTCCTCTCACATCTTCCAGTTCAAGTTGAGCAACTCTTCCTCTTTTATTTATTTATATTTATATTTATGTATTTTTTGAGATAGAGTCTAGCTATGTTACCTAGGCCAGAGTGCAGTGGCACGATCTCAGGCTCACTGCAACCTCCGCCTCCCGGATTCAAGTGATTCTCCTGCCTCAGTCTCCCAAGTAGCTGGGACTACAGACATGAGCCACCATGTCCAGCTAACTTTTGCATTTTTAGTAGAGACAGAATTTCACCATATTGGCCAGGGTGGTCTCGAACTCCAGACCTCAAGTGATCTGCCTGCCTTGGCCTCCCAAAGTGCTGGGATTACAGGCATAAGCTACTGCGCCCAGCCTTCTACTCTTCCTCTTATATACCTCCATTGGGTTTCTTGCAGCTTCTAAAGCATACAAACCTCTTTTTTACCTTCAGGCACTTATACATGCTGCTCTCTCTGTCTGCAGCACGTTTCATCCCCCATGTCTATACACAGCTGCCTTCTCCGTACGTTCGTGTCCCTTCCTCAAGGAGATCTTTGCCTACGTTTAACCTGCATTCTTCTATTCTTTCTCAAAACAGAATGGACTTTTCCTCTATGTCTAACAGGGATGAATTGCTCTATCACACTCAGAGTGTAAGAAATGTCACATCTGTATTATATTCTTTTTTTTTTTTTTTTTTTTTGAGACGGAGTCTGGCTCTGTCACCCAGGTTGGAGTGCAGTGGCCGGATCTCAGCTCACTGCAAGCTCCGCCTCCCGGGTTCACGCCATTCTCCTGCCTCAGCCTCCCGAGTAGCTGGGATTACAGGCGCCCGCCACCTCACCCGGCTAGTTTTTTTTTTTTTTTGTATTTTTTAGTAGAGACGGGGTTTCACCGTGTTAGCCAGGATGGTCTCGATCTCCTGACCTCGTGATCCGCCCGACTCGGCCTCCCAAAGTGCTGGGATTACAGGCTTGAGCCACCGTGCCCGGCCCTGTATTATATTCTAAAGCATATACTATAGTTCAGGATTTCCATTTACCAGGAATGAGAATTTATTTAGCCTGGAAAATGGGAGAAGGGCTCTATTCCCTTGATCTATATTGTTAATTTGGCTGCTTCTGCTAAATGATGCTGAATTTGAGGGTTGCCTTTCATCAAGTACTGATCCAGAAATGGAATACAGATATGCCTCTCTATCACCCAAAGATTTGATCACCAGGGTCTTTGCCAGGATACCAAGTTTTGGCAGTTAGTATTTATGTCTCAGAATTACCACATACCAGCTCAACTAAAAGTCCTCCTACCACAGGAAAATAACTTTAAATAAAGATGTAGCTAGTCCAAATAGAGATGTGTTGTGATTTTAACACTAGATATTGAAAAGATGATGTGAAAAAAGAATGTAAAATATCTCGTTAATGGTTTTATACTAGTTACATGTTGAAATACTGTTTGTGATACTGAGATTAAATAAAATTTGTTATCAAAATTAATTGCACTATTTTTTTTGTTTTAATGTGGCTATTAGAAAATATAAAACTACATGTAACAGTTCTATGGTATGGTGTTGTTCTATACCTTCCAGAACAGAGGCCAGGACCCTATCCCCATTTAGTAGCTCCACTTCCATGGCCTGGGAGCCCTAACCTACCTTACACAAAGCCTGAATGTGTTTTGAAGGGAGAGAGAGAAAAATTACCTTTATACTTTTTTCTTAGTAAGTCAACTACAGGAAAAGAAAGGCACAGGGTAATTTATCTATTAAATTATTGATACATCATTATTCTGGCATAGTAGCCTTACCACAATCTGTTATTATATATGAATTCTTTGTTTCATGTTTGACTCAACCACTAGACTGTAAACTCCACGAAGGTAAAGATTACTTCATTTTTGCTCACTTCTGTATCTCTAACACTTGCAGAATTTTGATTAAGGATCACAATATCTGTGGAATAAATGAATGGTGCTATAGTGAGGGAAGATTGTCAAAAGGCAAGTCTTTGAGTTAAATTCTGAAGGATGATTAGGAGTGAGTTACACGAGGAAGAAATAATTACATTTCAGACAGAAAACAATGTACAGGAAAGATGGAGTCATGACTCAACTCCCCATCCCTACCTTCCACTGCAGAATCATGATTGGTGGGGGTCAGATCATGGATATCTTTATTTTTCCAGCAGGTATTGATATTGTTTCTTATAAAAGAAAATAAGAATACTACGTTTATGATGTTCTTGGACTATGGGCTGGGGGAAAGAGGTAGTTACATAAAAGGCAAGACATTGTTATACTGTGAATTATATTTTAGGATGAGGGTAAGAAGTACACTTTGTGGGAGACATATGTGTTCAGACATGGAAACCAGATCTGATTGTATTTGAAGTCTCCAGCTCTCCCTGAGGTTAACTTCTCTGAGCTTAGGGACACTTGTGTTTAATCCCTTTAAATAAGTATTAGGTTGGTGCAAAAGTAAATATGGTTTTTGACATTACTTTCAAGTTCAAGAACCACAGTTACTTTTGACCCAACCTAATATCAAGGACTGGAGGGTCAATCATTTTATAAATTCTAAATGTGTGGCTCACCAAATCTGTGCAGAAGCAAAAAATGCAGAAAAACCAACATTATCTGTTTGTTAGTAACACTATGGGCACATCGTATCAACCCTTGCTAAATTAATCTTAGTATTTTTAGCAGCAACACATGCATTCCTGGCTGCTACTGCACAAAATATTGGCCTTTGGCTGGGTCCCAATGGCTGGCATGCTGCCTCTCCATTTCTTTATGCTTCATCCCTAGTGCCAGAGGTCTTACAGTTCTCCTGGCTGTAGTCAGCAGCACGATTCAAATTATGTGGGGTCTTCAAAAAGCTCATGAAAAATGCATATCATGGAAAAATTATGCATGAATTTCAAAAATATTTTGCACCAGAATAAACTGGTACTAACTTTTTATAACATGTATGAGCAGAATCTAGTTTGAGGCACTAAGAAAGATAAAACATCAGTTTGAAAGAGCAAAATGAATTCTGCTAAAATTGAAGCAAGAACAAACATCAAATGTATAGTGAAACTTGAGAGAAAGAATGGTGAAATCATCAATGCTTTACGAAGAATTTATGAGGACAATTTCCCAAATAAATCAGCAGTTTACAGATGGATAACTTTTTTAAAGAAGGGAGAAGTCAACGTTGAATAAAAGCCTATAGTGGCAAATTATCCACATCAATTTTTGAGAAAAAAATTAATCTTGTCTGTACCCTAGTTGAACAGGACTGACCATGAACAGCAGAAACAATAGCCAGTACTATAGATATCTCAATTGGTTCAGCTTACACAATTCTTACTTAGAAATCAGCTGCAGATAAGAGCAGAACTTTCAGTGGAAATTTTTAAAAAGGAAATTCAAGATTCTGAAGCATCTCTTCAAAGAATTGTAACAGATGAAGAAAGATGACATTACCAGTATTATCATGAAGACAAAGCACAATCAAAGCAATGGCTACCAAGAGGTGGAAGTGGTCCAGTCAAAGCAAAAGCTTTTGCTGGTCAAGAGCAAAAACGATCACAGTGGTCATGGGAATCTTTTTTTGAAATGTACATGGCATTTTTTCTTGTTGACTTTATGGAGGACCAAAGAATAACATCTGTTTATTATATTTTGAGAATGGCCAAAGCTTTAGCAGAAAAATGTCCAGAAATCTTCACCAGAGAATTCCTTTTCACTACCAAAATACTCCTACTCATTCATCTCATCAAACAAGGGCAATCATGTGAGAGTTTCTATGGGAAATCATTAGGCATCCACATGACAATCTTGATTTGGCTCCTTCTGACTTTTTATTTCCTTATCTGAAGAAAGACCTGAAAAAGCCACCCATTTTTCTTCGGTTAATAAAAAAGACTGCATTGATGTGGTTAAATCCCAGGGTGCTTTGTTCTTTAGGGATGGACTAAATGGCTGGTATCATCACTTACAATATATTGAGTCTTGAACTTGCTGCAGTTTATCTTAAGAAAAAAATGTATTATTTTTTATTTTTATCAATTCAATTTTTCCACAAACTTTTTGAGGTCCCCCTGTAGAGTCATAGTCTGAGTCCCTCAGCCCTCAAGTCTGGCATCGTTGTGACTGTTGGTTTCCTATGGCTGCTGCTGTTGCTGTGCTGCTGTCACCTACCACAGCCTCTGAGGAGCAACCCTCAATAGTGACATGATTCTGCATTTCTTTGGAAGTCATTCTCCTACTCAGACCTAATCCAGGATACAGGCTCTGTATTAGATTTTTATTGTTGCAATAACAAATTACCACAAATGTTTAACACTTAAAACAACACAAATGTTTGAGCTCATATTTGTGTAGGTAAATAGGGCACACAGCCTAGCTGGGTCTTTTGCTTTGAGTCTCACAAGGCTAAAATCAGAGTACTGAAGGACTATCTGAAGGTTCTGGAGATGAATCTGCATCCGAGCTCATTCAGGTTGTCGGCCACATTCCATTTCTTGCCATTGTAGGGCTGAGGTCCTCAGTCCATTGTTAGCTATTAGCTGAGGTAGATCTCTTTTCCTACAGAGTGTCCACATTCCACCTCATACTTTCCATGTGGTCTTCCCAGTATTGTCTTATTGAGTCCCTCTCATGCTTCAAATATCTCAAGTTTCCCTTCTGTCACAGCTGGCTGACTCCAGCTGGAGGATGCTCTCTGCTGTTTTATTTGTTGTTGTTGTTGTTTTTGTTTTTGTTTTTTGTTATTGTTGTTGTGTGTGTGTGTGTGTTTTTTTTTCCTGAGACAGGGTCTCATTCTGTTGCCCAGGCTAGAGTTCAGTGGCATGATTTCAGCTCACTGCAACCTCTGCCTCCCAGGATCGAGCAATCCTCCCACCTCAGCCTTCAGAGTACCTGGGACTACAGGTGCACACCACCACACCCAGATAAGTTCTGTATTAGAGATGGAGTTTCACCATGTTGCCCAGGCTGGTCTCAAATTCCTGAACTCAAGTAATCCTCCCGCCTTGGCCTTCCAACGTGCTGGGATTACAGGCATAAGCCACCATGCCTGGGCTGGTCTGTGCTTTTATGGATTCATGTGATTGTGTTGGGCCTTCCTGATAATCTAGGCTAACCTTCCTATTTTAAGGTTCATAAGCTTAATTACACATACAAAATTACTTTTGCTGTGTACTGCAGCATATTCATAGGATCCAGAGACAAGAGCATGGACACCTTTGGGAGCCTTTCTAACTTCCACAGTCTCTATGTTTCCCTTTGTCCTCATTGAGTGAAGAGGTGAAGTCCCTTCTCATAATAATTATTATTACACTTGTGAGCCTGCTAAGTTGGGCTACATGCTTTACATTCAGCATACCATTTAATTCTTGCAAGAATTCTAGAAATTTGATATATTTATCCTTTATGACTCACTAAAACATAAGGCTTCAATGGTGGGACCAATCAAAAGAAAGCCTATATTAATAATTATACTGATAATAGATAATACCGTGGTGCCATAGAAGGCAAGCTCATGGGGGTTGGCTCAAACCCCAAGACTGGTTTAATCTAAGTGGTTTCAGAGTGTTGCTGGGGTGAAAAGTCAGCACTTTGTTTAGCTTATGATAGAAAACACATTCATAGCTAGGAAGACCACAGCCACAGACAGTGCAGCAGAATCAGACTTAGGGTACTGGGAAAGAATGAGCTCATAAGGAGGTAAGTTGAGGGCAAGAAAGGATGGTTTGAGGGGTAGATTAAGGTAGTTCAGCACTGAGTCTGTGAGCAGAAATTGTTAGAGCCTACCCTTCACAAGGTGCCTAGTGACTGGCAGTGGTCAGTGGATACAGACAGAGGCTTGAAGGCTTAAGGCTGGACACTGGAAGGGCACTGAGACTCTCATCTTCTCAGAACACCTTTTGTGGAATTCCTTAACTAGCCAAAAGAGCTGAATTACTTGCAGCTATTATAAAGCACTCCCCTGGGATGATCCTAGGGGATGCTATAAAAATATTAAAGATAAACCAACACTCTAAATGTTTAAGGAGAAAAAATTTAAAATAACGTAAACAACAAAACCCAAACCCCTTAAAGCAGCTTCCTGAAACAGTCTGTGAAAAGGCTCGGCCTCCAATAGTACACTTAATCTACATCAGACAGAATCTTTTCTGCATGCTATTTTCTGTTGCTTTTCTGTAATAACAGAATTGAGTCCACCAAGATGTCCTGGTCATTGCCCCAGATCAGGTCTCACAAGAGCCTACCAAGGCTCCTGAGAGGTGGCAGAAGGTTCCTGTCTCCATGGCACAAATCTCACCTAGGTAAAAGTAACAGACGGAAACGTGAATCCTAGAATGACATGCTGAGATCTTATTTTAAGTCTTCGCAGTTAGAGAAGAAAATTAATTCTGGCTATCTTCCCAATCAGCAGAATGATTCTCTCATTAAGATCATTAAATAAAATCTTTTCAAACAAATTGATGATGGAAGAAAGGAAGAGACTGGACTCTCTTAGTGGGGCAGGGGGAAGAAAAAAAGAATCATGACTGTTATGAAAATGTTTTCTTGTTTTGTGTCATTTTTTTTCTGAGGAACCGGCCTGTTCAGAGAAACACGTGCCTTGTCTCTAGAAGTTTGGGTGCACCATTGTTCCATAGGGTAAGCTTAGTGATCTGGGACAAGTCACATGTCTGCCTTAACCCCCTATCATTTTCTGTAAAAATTGGCTTCTCTCTTCTCCCAACCTGTTTAGGCAGTTTGCAAACACAAACATTAGCTATATTCATCATATGGAACTGGCAAAGCTTTATATAAGACTCAGTACAGCATGGGTGCTGATAACAACAGCTGCCATCTGCAGAGTGACTATGAAACCAGGAATTGTTCCAAGCCAGAAGTTCTGAACATTCTCATTTCATGGCATCCGTAGCAATAGTAATTTTTTTCACAGCACATCTAGGCCAAAAGAAATACCTATCATATACATTTATTAAGTAATTATGTCTCAACCACTTAATACATATTTGTGTCCTGACAACTTGGTAGAAATTTGAAAAAATAATATGCATAAATTGAAAGAAAAGATAATATTTTTATTACATTCTTAAGTAACACAATAGTTACTAATGGCATGTGTGCACCTGTTGGGGGATGTACAATGTCTGGAACCTTGGAGTCAAGATCTGACACCTTCACCCTCATTTCCGGCTCTGCATTGATGTGGGGATGGTGTTTGCTTTTCCTCACAGCAATAGCTGAAAACCCAGCGTTGTGAAGATATACCGCCATTGAAAGGAATGCGGTGTGATCTAATGCTGAAACTGTGAACTACCTCACGCTAGTAGTTCATTCAATGACTGACAGATGTCAGTTCTCCCCACATTTCCCTTGAAAATGTTAAATGTTCCAACAACCCTTTGCAAGTTGACTGCAGTGCCCTAGGGCATATTAGTACACGGGATGGGAATCTCGGATCTAGGCACCTGCATTATATTAACACTTTCATCCTCACAGCAGCCTGTGATTTATGTACTGTTCCTATCCTTATTCTCCATTTTGGAGATGACATCGAGGCACAGAGAAATTTTAAAACTTGCCCAAATTCACAGTTATGAAAGCAGAAGTTGAAGTCAAGCATTTTGGCTCTAAGTCCACAGGTCGGTGATCAGGGAAGCTGGGTTCTGCTTCTCAGGATTTGTGTGGCCTTGGGCAAGCTAACTGACTTATCTAGGGCTCAATGTTCTTTTCAATTAAAAGGGGATAATAACCATTGTCTTAAGGATTAAATGAGACAACACACGTGAAGACCTGAACTTAGTGCCCGGCATAAAATCTTCACTTAAAACTAGCAAAATTTCACAGAGAGGTTCATTGCATTCTTTCCCCCAGTTTTTCCCATAAGAACTCTGTGAGATATAAGTTAGTTTTAAAAAGCCAAATCACAGAGCGAATTCAGAGGACTTTGCAGTAAATCTGTGATTAATTGCTCACAGCCCTAGTCCCAAACCTCCTTCCCACCTGGGCTTACGTGAAGAAGGGGAAGCATTGGGTTTTCAGGGGAGGTGTTTCCTATCAACACACGATAACGATCTGAGGAACTGATAGAAAAACATCAAATATTTTGGTTGAAACACTTTATTTGTTTATGACAGAAAGAGAGAGTGAAGAAGCTGTTGATTGAGTCCCCCTTATCTGACAAAAAAGGGACCCCCTTTGTTATAGAATAAGATTTTTAAAAACCCCAAAAAACAAAAAACAGAAAAGCCTCCCACTTATTAAAATACAAAGACCTAGGGGAAAAAAACACCCCCTACCCCCTAACCAATTTCTTTCTGCTCCAAAGTCTAAAACTGTTTTATTCACGACCTCCAAATGAATACAAATCTGTTCTGGCACGGCTATTCATCTCCATAGGCAGCCCAGGGTCGCATTCCACGCAGCAAACTTCCCTCAGAGTCTTGCACTCGTTTCTGAAGCTTTTCTTACACATGAACTATAATATTCTGTCTCAGTTAGCAATGGTTTTGGTAGTCGTAGGCTTCTTCTCTGTGCTACACAGAATAGTTGAACAGAAGGAGATGAACCATGAAATGAAGGAACCCATGCGTTGAGTCTCGCGCGGCTTTGCCACCCAACAGTTGTATGGATTTGTAAAGTCTCACCTTCATGCCTCACCATCTCGTCATCTGTAATACTGGGATAACACTATTCGCCCTCACCCCAGTGTCATTGGGAGGATCATCTGTGGTAATGTATGTGAAGATGAGCTATGCAGTAGACATTGTATTGCCGTTGTCTCAGAGACATTCTGTTGATGTTTTCTCAATGCTGGAACATTGCCTTCTTCCCACCTCTACTCTCTTAGAAAAATACAGGAATTCGTGGGCTGTTTTCTTCAAGGATGCTAATTTTTCCTACCTTAAGCATTTATTTGCCTTACAAATATTTGTCTGTTTTCCCCTCATATTAGTATGTAAATTGGGTTTTAAACTTAAAGAATTTGTGTGAGCTATGATCTGCACAGAATGTATTCATTTGGCTCTTTTCTATTCCCTGGAAATGGACACTGCAGAGATCATTTAGAAGTTATAAAGACATTTAGAGTTATAAGACTTATGAGGACATGTAGAAGGATAACATGAAGGATATTAATGAATACATTCAAATTATTTTTCAAAACAATTTCTTACAAAGTAGGTTTTCTGAAGCCATCTTTTTCCCCTTAGGATAAGTAACACTTAGGAAGTTTTACTGTACAGGATTTTCTCTGTTTGCTTTCCTTCTTCTCTGGGAAGCAGTAAACTCAAGCCTAAATGAGGCTCAAGTAATTTTATGCTTAGAAATAGCTGGGGTAATTTTAGCTTTTGATAGCAGAGATTGATTGATAGAGGTAAAGGTGATTGGAATTTTATAAATTTCCTTTCTCTTACTTGATAGGTTTAATTTGGGGCAGCAGTTGTCTAGTTTCAAGTACAGTCTCGCACCGCATAATGGCATTTTGGTCAACAAGGTACTACATATTACAATGTTAGTTGACAAATTACAATGTTAGTCTCATGAGATTATATGACTACAGTTTTACCTTTCTCTGTTTAGACATGTTCACAATGTCGAAACAGAGAAAATACACAAATCCTTACTATTGTGTTACAGTTGCCTACAGTATTCAGTACAGTAACATGCTGTGCAGGTTTGTAACCTTGGAGCAACAGGCTATAGCATATAACCTCAGTGTGTAATCAGCTCTACCATCTAGTTTGTGTAAGTACACTCTATGATGTTCGCACAATTATGAATGTGTCTGAATGCATCCCCATTGTTAAACTAGGCATTGTTGTATATAAATACAAAAGACAGGAACCTGCAGTTGTGATATTTGGCCAAGATGTGGCAGTAATGGCTCACAAGTGGTGGTGGCATGGCCTCTACTTCAATAGAAATGACGTTACTAATAAGACAATAACAACAATGCTTTCAGTATTTTGGGTACCATGTTCAACACTTCTTATGAGATTAAATCATTTAATTGTTATGCAACCTTAGGAGGTGGGCTTAATAATTATCTTCCTTTTACAGATGAGGACATCAGGGCTTTGAGAAATTAAAAATTTGCTGAAGATCATAGGGCTTGCAAGTTACAGGGTCAGGATGGTTCTCAACCCCTATTTCATATTAATCTTGGAGATATTTGGAAAAACAAAACACAGTATCTGTCTAAACTTATTTTTTAAAGACTGATTCATTAAATTGAGGTAGAACCTGAGAATTTTAAAAGTTCAGAGAATAATTTGCCTATTTCTTGCTCCCCAGCCACAATTTACCTGAGGAACAAGAGTTAGAATCTCTAGATGACTGCCGATTTACAGCATCAACTAAACAGTCTACTTACAAGATGCTACCTAATTGTGACTGTTATGCTATCAATCTGAACAAGAAACACTGATGTATGCTAGATGCTAATAAGAAGCTTATATTCAAAATAAATTCATCCTTTAATTTATTCTGCAAATGATTAAACACCTACCATGTTCTTGGCTATCCTGGGTCTATAGATATTTTAAAAACATTATCCTTGCTCTGAAGATTTAAGCTAGTGGGGACAGCTTGAAAGAAGTTGAAAATACAATATACTGAAAAATTGGACAGATTTACTTTCTTTAGGTTAATAGGTTTATTGAACACATACTTTGTGCCCATCTTGCGGAAACAGAGATGAATGGAACAGTCACTGCCCTCAAGGAGCTCACAGTCTAGCTCAGTGTTCCCCAACCTTTTTGGCACCAGAGACACGTTTGGTGGAAGACACTTTTTCCACGGACAGGCAGGGGATGATCTAGGGATTATTGAAGTGCATTACACTTATTGTGCACATTATTTCTATTATTATTACATTGTAATATATAATGAAATAATGTACAGCTCACCCTAATGTAGAATTGGTGGGAGTCCTGAGCTTGTTTTCTTGCTAGATCCCATCTAGGGGTGATGGGAGACAACGATAGATTGTCAGGCATTAGATTCTCATAAGGAGCATACAACCCAGATTCCTTGCATGTGCAGTTTACAATAGGATTTGCAGTCCTATGAAAATCTAATGCCGCTGCTGATCTGACAGGAGGGAGGCAGAGGTCAGGTGGTGATGCATGTGATGGGGACCAGCTATAAATATAGAAGAAGCTTTGCTCCCTCACCGCCACTCACCTCCTGCTGTGCGGCCCAGTTCCTAACAGGCCACAGATAGTACTGGTCTTTGGTTTAGGATTGGGGACCCCCGATCTAACTGAAAAGACTATGCATGACAGTCAAAATACCACAGGATAAATCCTGTAATAGTTACGAACAAGAGCCATGCAGCCTGGAGGAGGGAATGCCTGGGGGACATGAGGAGTGTGAACCCCAAATGTCTGAGACAGGTGTCAGTTAATTTAGAAAGTTTATTTTGCCAAAGTTGAGGACACACACCTGTGACACAACCTCAGGAGGTCCTGACAACATGTACCCATGCAGATCGGAGCACTGTTTGCTTTTATACATTTTAGGGAGACATGAGACATCAATCAACATATGTAAGATGAACATTGGTTCAGCCTGGAAAGGTGGGACAACTTGAAGCTGGGGAGGGGGCTTCCAGGTCACAGGTAGGTGAGAGACAAATGGTTGCATTCTTTGGAGTTTCTGATTAGCCTCTCCAAAGGAGGCAATCAGATATGCATTTATCTCAGTGAGCAGAGGGGTGACTTTGAATAGAATGGGAGGCAGGTTTGTTCTGAGCAGTTCCCAGTTTGACTTTTCCCTTTAGCTTAGTGATTTTGGCGCCCCAATATGGATTTTCCTTTCACAGGAGTCATGGACTTGGGTAAGCATTTGCACGTGAATAAGAAGAAACAAGGCAAAGCCCGCCTCGTAGAAGCCCTATGGGCAGTGTCCCACAAGCACAGATCCTCCACAATTGGCCAGAGTTATTTAAGAAGTGGTGAGAAGTTCACAGTTATTGGAGCTTGGAGTGGGTTGCCATTGCAAGTGGGAAAGCCCACTAAGATGCCCATTGGCAGGAGGGGCCCAAACAGCAACCTAGAATCAGCCCAAGGGAGCCACCCTCTTTGGTTTTTAATCCAACTACACGTCACTCTGAATGGAAAAGATGTGTGCTGATCTCTTACACACATGGGGAAGGTTGGACTGGAATGATTCTCTCCTCCACTGGGTAATAACAACTAACAGGCAATATTTATGTGGGCTGGATTATAAGCATTTTGTAACTGAATCTATTTTTCAGAGCAACACTGTGAACTAGGTAATGTTGTCATCTCTATTTCACAAATGTGAAAACAGGCATAGAAAGGCGAATAACTTACTCAATGTCACATAAAGAACTAAGGCCACAATTTGAACCCAGCAGTTTGACTTCAGAGTCCACACACTTTGCCATCATTACAATTACCCCTTGGTATCCACAGGGGATTAGTTCTAGGCTCCCTGTGGATACCAAAATTCTCAGATGCTTAAGTCCTTTATATAAAATGCTGTTGTATTTTCATATAACCTCTGCATATCCTCCTTTACATTTTAAATCATCTTTATTCAATCCTTGCACACTCTCAGGCCCACTATTTCTAACCCAACCATGCCCCAAACATCCATAAGAGATGCTTGTCTGTTTGAAGTTCTCAATAATGGGACACTCACTTCCAATTTAGACAGACTATTCCTTCATAGCTCTTCTCTACACAGATGTGCAGCTAGCCTCCCTCTGCAATGGAAATCAATCTTGTTCTTTCACTGCATGACAGTCCTTCAAGTATATGAGGACACACATCATGTCTTTCATAGATCTTATCTTTCCTTTATTTCTTAAACAGTTCCCCATGTGGCAATACTTTGATACTTTTACCTTTTTGGATATCCACCACCAAACTTGTTCCACTGTTTTTCTGGATCTCTCCGTTCTTAGTTGGATCCAGAACTGAACCCTGTAATGCAGCTAACCTCTATGATGGGCTCAGCACACCTTGGAAATATGGTCTTACTTTTCCCTGATACTGTATTAACCTAAGACTTATACCAACTGTGTTAGACATCAGGTACCATTGTTAATTTCCACCCAACCTGTAATCAAATAAGCACGTGACTAGCTGATAGGGAATGGCTCTCATTCAATATGGTGGTCCATGTTAGACCCTGGTTCCACACTCTGATACACTAATTTCTACTTCATGGATTGGGGAAGCCAGACTAATCCTCCCTATACCTTCAAGCCAGGGTTTTTAGGTCACCATAACATTGCTGTCCACATTTCAGTCATTAATAAAATATTGCCCAGAACAAAAATGAAGACTGAGCCAACCATCAAAAATTTTATTTTCTTTAAAACTCTATTCTCAAAGATAAGGGCTTCAGACAAATTGTCATGCTGAGTACAGAAAACACGTTTTCAACATGGTCTTTTTATGAATTGTGACCTCTCTGATAGAAAGTGTCTGGGCAATCTTTCGAAACCATTCATTTTGATCTACACTTTCATTGAGCTACTATTTCAGTTTTTATTACAAAAAATAAAGGAAATATATACTGGCAATTGTGATATTTTGCTAACTGAATATTTATTAGAATAATTTCGAGCTCTCTTTCATTTGGACTTTTATTATTATGGTATTGTCTACAGTAACCTTTCATGTAAAGAGGGAGCATAAATTCCTAATACACTTTTGCATTTTGTTTCTTAATGAGGTTTGAGAATGATTTTTAAAAGTTTCATCAAAAGTCTGCTCATTTCCTTTCATAATGAGGTATGTGAGTAGAATAGTTTTATCAAACTAAAATTTTCCACAAGAACTTGGGTACTGAAATATTTATTTTTCCATTGTGGATGAAGAGCTGACTTCCTAGACTATTCAAGTACCCACAGTAAAGAGAACAATGTGGTCTGCTGTACATTTCTAAATCCAGGGTGATCTTAGTCTATTCAAGAACCATTTCATAGGAAATTATGGCAATTCAATAAGAACCATGCGGCATAGCTTTCTCAAGTACATCAGAGCCTCATTATACAACCATAACCCTAAGTTGAGATGCGAAGGATAAATATAAGAAAACTTGAAGGATGCTTACCAGTTCAATTACTCCTGTTCCCCTGCTTGGTTTTTCAGGTTGGATAAGTCCTATTCATGCCCAAGGTTTCTTGAGTATTCTCAAGTCTTAGTCCCTAGGGGAGAACTTCTTTAATGAAGGAAATTTTTTCCCTTCTGTCTTAGCCCATTTAGTGCTGCTGTAACAGAATACCATAGTTGGGATAATTTATAATGAAGAGAAATTTATTGGCTCACAGTTCTGTAGGTTGGGAAGTTCACATCAAGGTGTCAGCATCTTGTGAGGGCTTCCTTGCTGTGTCATTCCATGGTGAAACGGCAGAGAGAGGGCAAGAGAGACAGAGAGCAAGAGGACCTGAACTCACCCTATGTATTAGTCCATTCTCACACTGCTACAAAGATACTACCTGAAACCGGGTAATTTATAAAGGAAAGAGGTTTAATTGACTTACAGTTCTGCATAGCTGGGGAGGCTTCAGGAAACTTACAATCCTGAGGCCTCTTTTAGTCATGAGGGTACATCCCTCATGACTAAATGCCTCTTAAAGGTGTCACCTTACAATATGGTCCCAATGGCAATTAAATTTCAGTATGAGTTTAGGAGGGGACAAATGTTGAAACCATAGCACCTTCTCTATCTCCCACTGTGGAGAATGCTGGAAATATCCCTTTATTGTTCTCTAGACCTTTCCCAGGAAAGAGAATGCCCAAGGGTTGCCTCTTGGTTAAGTAGTCTCAGAGAGGTTGAAGCTAGTTACTCTATGCACTAAACATTCCAGGTCATAGAATCCTGCCCCTTTTCTAAATCATCATTTTCTGACAATGTCAATACTCCTCGCTGTGAACCTCTCAAAGGGTATAAAACTTGGAAAATGAGTAGAGGTGGTTGACAGAAACCACATCATGGAAGGCAGAGTCACCTACTGATTTCCAGTAAGACAACCTTAGTCCCATTATTATTATATTTTTTTTGGTTTTTGGGGAGATAGATATTCTTTGTCAAATTAAATTCTCCTCTATCATTATTTGCTAAGAGATTTTATCATAATTTGGTTTTAGCCTCATTAAATTTTTTTGCATTTATTGAAATAATTATTTCTTTAAATTTTTCCTATTAATGTATAGAATTACATTGATTTTCAAATATCAAACTGATATGGTTTGGATTTGTGTCCCCACTCAAATCTCATCTCAACTTGTAATTCGATTGCATAATCCTGACATGTCTGGGGAGAGAGCTGGTGGGAGGTGATTGAATCATAGGGGTGGTTTTCCCCATGCTGTTCTGTCGTTGTTAGGTGCAATGTTCTATACATGCCAGTTAGGTCAATTTTTAAAAATTTGTCTCTCTGATCTTGTATATTCTTACTCATTTCTTATTTTTAATTTGATGTGCTTCTTTATTGTTTTTCATATTTAAAAATTCCCAAATAAATTTTAGAGAGTAAGTAGTGAGGATTAAATCTACCAGAGAATATACCCTAATACCAGGACATTGTCATAAAGAAAAGAAAAAGATGGGCTAATGGTTCAGGTACAAGTAGGTAAATATAATTTCATGGACAGTCGGAAACTAAGCCATGTATTTGGGGGAACTTAATGTAAGATAGTACCACATCAATGAGGGAGAAGATATTTTATTAATAGAAGCTCATGTATAAAGAGCTCTATATCATTCAAAATACAATAATTAATTCCAGTGGATTATAAATATTTAAGGCCAAAATAAAGATAACAGGAAAAAAAGTAGAGGAGGTTATCTTTCTGACTCCAGGTCAGACAGACATTCTTAAAGAGGACCTTAGAAATATAATTCACAATGTGAAAAATTAAGATTTGATTACATCAGAAATGGAGATTTCTATCAAATGAACACACCATAGACAAAATTAATAGACAGACAATGGACTGGAGGAAGATACTTGTCAAAACTAAGACTGATAAGAGATTAGAATCTAGAATATTTGAGATTTCTTCCAAATCATTAGGGAAAAATCAAGACACCAAATGGAAAAGTAGACAAGGAATGTGCATACTCAAATCTCAGAAGTGAGAAATTAAATGGCTATTAAGTATATGAAGTGATAGTAAAACTTACTAATTAGTAAGATGTGAATTACGACAGTGGTGAACCATTACATTATATTCATTACATTAACAAAAGTTAATGACAAGTATTGGAGAGAATGAAAGGAAATTAACCACATGGACAAGTAGATGATAGTGAAAAATGGTACAGACAATATGGAAAGCAATTCAAAAGTACTTTGGGAAAACAAGAATATATATTCTTATATATTATCCTGTAGCCCAGCTAAAGTTTTGCAGAGGTCCATAGTGGAAAGCTCACGGGGGATGATGTTCATTGCCTTATTCCTTGTGATTAAAAAAAAATCCTAAAATAATGAATAATTATAATGTGATATGTGATTACTTGGGAAGGAGGAAAAAGGGAATGAAGATTGGGGATTTTAAGGAAAGAAACATGGAACAAGAATCAGTCCTTTGGAAAATAAACAAGAGATGGTCCTTCCATGTGTGGATGATGGCAATTAATGTTTCATGAGTTGAGAAGTGTGATAACTTCAACTCTGTGTTTTGCAGTTCCAAAACAAAACAAACAAAACCACCCCAAAACACCCTTTGACATATATCTTTGCAGACCAGTCTTGTACATGTTAAGGAAATCTTCACCAAATTGAGTTGCTAGATAGAAGAGTACACGCATTTTAAATTTTAATACATTTTGCCAGGCAACTTCTTTATTAGCTGTTTCAAATTTTTTTCTTACATAGTCTCATTCATTTATACCTTAGGTTGAATTTAGAGTGAACTAATCAAGTTCTACAAGAAACCCATGGGGATTTATGTTAGAATTGCATTCTAATAGGGAATCGCAATTTAGAATTACATTAAATTAATAGCTTAATTTATGGGTAATTGACCTACTTTCAACCTGAGGAAATATTTTGTAAGCATTAAAAGTAAGAGGAAATCATAAGTGAAAACATTAAGATGTTAATGATGATTTTTCTTGGATAATGGGACTACATGTACTTTTTTCCTCTGTCCACTTTTCCGGGTATCCAAATTTTCTTCAATATGCACACTCTACTTTTAAGTGAAAGCATGTATTTAAAAACTGAACCATACAGTAATAGAGCCAGGAGGGATGGTTATTTTCAAAACTAGCTTTTTTCCTTTTTAATGAGAAGAGAGATTCAGGAGTTGCATTTTAAATGTTAGAAATTATTCATCAAAGTTGCTTTTAATGATTACAGAAATCAAAAAATTGATATCGTAGTTTCAGGTGAGTAAAACTACTTTCCTTCTTCATGAAGTAATGTTTTAAAATCAAATGGGTCTCATTATGTGGTGTGGTGCCTGAGGACAATGTTATCCAGGTTCTCTAATGAAGCATGGAAGAAGCATTTCTTTTTATGGTTCTGACATATTTAATGCTCAGAAATAGCTAGAAGGCAAGAGGAGTAGATTCCAGTTGGGAGACATCAGCTCATCCTGTCAGAGGGATGAACCGCAGAGTGTGGTACTTTTCCAAAAGTCAAAAAGAAGAAACTTTGGGGTTGTATTCTTTTCTAACAACAGATACAGCAGTATATCAAAAGTCCAGTTTGCAAGTTATTTCTGAACAATTGGGAATATCTACTGAAGTCTGTGACTACCTAGAAACTGAATATCAGGCAACTGCACACCTGTACATTTCAACTCCATCCTAACTCTATTAATTTTGAAGGGGTGGTAATAAAGAAGGAGAAAACTGGGAGTTAGCAAGGGGCACAAGAGACACAGAAAATGAAAATGAAAAAGCATGTGGACGTGTTGTAGCAAGGAGCCAAGTCAAGGAACTCTGGGCGTAGCACTGCTGCATGGAGTCTGTGAGGCTGGAGAGAGGTAAGTCAGCTGTATGAGTGGTTTCTCCCACTACTTGATCCAGAGAGTTCTGCAGGAAGCCATTACAGGTGAAGTTAAGGGCTCTATAATAAGCCCTTTACGTGAGATGAGCAGAATATGAAATTAGAAGGCATAAATTTTGGACTTTAACAAGCAAAAGTGTTAATCTTTGGACTTTAATTTCCCTCTGAAATTTGATTAACAGAGCAGTTTTAGTAATCAAATTCAAGATATCTGTCTATTTGGCATTTTATTATTTCATTTTTATTCAAAACCTCTGATATGCTCTCTGGATGTAATTTGGCCTGAGAAATAAAATAGAGAACAAATTTTCAGCCTTGGGAACCACATGACCCTGCTATTGTCCTAATTAATTAGCTGTTCTGACCAATTTCTGAATGTGGTGGAGGCAAATTACAATTGGCCATCAGCACCCTCATGAGGATACACAAAGAAGCAGAGGTCAGTGCTGGAGATGGGCTTAGTGAAGGTGAAGCAGGTCTGTCCTGTAGACCTGGGCCACTCTTCTCCCATGAGGGAGCAGCCATATTCATAGGTGACCAAAAGCTTAATGGTCAAGCTCAATAGACTAAGATAAAAATGAACTAGGCAGTGGAATGGTGGGGATCTGGTACCATTCTCTCCCTTCTTACAGAGGAACATCCATAAGCATTACAAGCCTGGTTCCCAGAGTAACTGATTTGATTGGTGAGTTATATAGAGGAAACACACCTAGTTTCTCTCTCTCCCTTCCCTCTTGGGTGAAGCTGCCCTTCCAAGCAACACTTCCCTCTGCTCTCCCATATTGTAATTCTCACTTCTTAGCAGGACCAAGAATCCACAGGAAGCCTCACCAGCTCTGCGCTGGTCCAGCTTGTACTAAAATAGGTATCTATTTAGTTTCAGTCACTTTCTTCATCATTTCCTTGCGCTAAGCTCCCTCGGGACCCATGCTTCCTGCAGACAGCAGGGACTTTTACTTTCCTCCATGCTTTCTATTTTGGAAGTGGCTACTCCCCTCAGACCTTTTCCTACCAAGGAGTTTCCTGTTTAAAAGCCCACTTGACCACAGATATAAGTGCTCTTCTCCAACCTTCCTCTAGTAGCCATTTCCAGGAATAAGGGAGTATTTTGTTTACTCCTTGACTTATTTTTCACTTGAGTGAATATCAGCACATGGGTACTGTAGAATACCAGCACATGGGTAGTGTTCAGCACTTGGCCTGTGTGAACACAGGGAATCATGGTACTACTACATTGAACAAAGGCTTTCAACCACCATGCATTTTCATAGTCATTACCTGAGTTATATTCATCCTTTCATAACCTATGGATGAAGAAAAATGTCAAGGAAGATAGTCTGTAGTCTCTCAAGTGTGTTTCATCATCTGATGATCTCTTAGCTTTTCAATTAAGTAGAAGTAAGCTGTTGATCTGAAGGGAACGTGGACCAACCCCGTGGTGTGGTATGCTGTGGCCAGGTTGTACTGGCTCAGGAGAGAGTGGCTGTGGACACCTCTTACAAATCCTGCACTTAGTGACATTGCCTTGGTGGCTTGAAAACAGCAATGATTAGGGCATTTACGCTAAGAAAACTGGCAAATATGACAAATCAAGGCTTTATGTAAAGGTCAGTCTTGCCAGCACCCCACTTTCTCCATCGCTAATGTCTCCACAGCACTTTTCTTATTACAGGATTTAAGTAAGTATCATAAGCCAGTACTGAATTGGATGGCTGGGAGTTGTGACTTTATTTCGCTATCCATACCTTTGAACTTGGAAGGAGAGTGAGAGACTGAGAGGGAACTCAGAGACAAGACCTGCTCATTAGGTCTTTGGAAGGGGTTCCATGTGGGACCTTCCCTCTTTCAACCAGCTTTTTCCCTCTCTACAGTCCTCTGTACTTCCTCACCTCTTCATTCTCACCTCCTTTCACAGGACATTCTACTTCTTTCCATATGATAACAGTTGCCTCATCAACTCTCCCTTGCTCCCTCCCCATGTTTAACAAATTCTGACACCCAGTTTTTAGCTCTATGTGAATGAAACTTTCCTCGATTCAGGGCTTTCCTCGATTCAGAAGAGGAAAGGGATATCTTGCTTGTTGGAGGATATGGGAGGGAGCAGCTGGCTTAAACTGCATATCTGCTGTCTCCAACAATGAGGCTGTAGCTTGTTTTCTCCTGAATAGCCTGAAGGAAAACACCACTACCAGGATTATGTATGTTATTCCAAAGAGTGACTATAGTTGGCTCATCTGAGGAACTAAAATTCATTTATTCACAATGACATTGACTTTATTTTGGTCTTCTGCTGAAAGTGCAAGAACCCATCTCTGTCACAAAGGCCCATGTTAATGGAGCCATCAGAAATAGCACTCCCCTCATCAGAAACGTCCTGTATGCGCTTCAGTTCAAGCATGGTTGTCGTGGTATCTTACTGTGTTTTATTCTCACCATTTGGGGATCCCGCACAAGCATGGTGGGAAGGGGTAGTTCTCTTTAATATTAGCAAAGAAAACAAGCAGGCATTACAGGTTTCAGAGCACTGATTCAGCTGCTTAAGACAAGTCCCCTCTTAGCCATATGAGAGGGGCCACCTCTAAATAACCATTGCAGCTCTATGTTCACAGCACTGAGTGCAGCTTCTGCTCAGTCTCTGAAGAGCTGGAGAAAGCCTATTAGAAGGAAGTCTCCTTATAGGAGATTCTACTGTAGCCCCAGACCTACTCATTCAACATTCTGCTAATCCAGAGAATGCAGTTAAAATACAGTTTTTGTCTGTAAAACCCACTTTAGCTTATCCCATGCAATTTTCAGAAGGCATCCACTTGCTAATGATTAATACTCAACATGAAGAGGATTAAATACTTATACAATTCCAGCCGTCAAAAGGAGATTAGAAAAATTATTCTACGTTTTGCTTGTTGACTTCAAAGTACCCACAGTACATTGTTGGTGGCTGGTGATTTTAGTTTCCAGTTAATGCAATGTCAAAGAACTTTTAAAAAGTAGTATTTTACTTTTAATGATGCAGCATAATATACTAGGTAAGAGCAGGAATTTTGGAGTGAGATGTCTGAATTTGAATTTTTTTACCCTATTGGTTATTAGCCGTGTGACCTTGAGAAACGTACTTAACCTTGATGTGTCTCAGCTTTCTCATCTGTTAAAGAAAGTATTTTATCTCATATGGTTGAACATTAAATAAGTTAACAGTCACAGAGCTCTTAAGAATAGTCCCCACATATAGTGAGAGCTGTCTAGGTATTGGTTACATAAAATATATTTTTAAAAAATGGTACAAGTCAGTTTGATGTGGAATCTATTGTATTTCCCCGAGCATTTTTTTTTTATGCTCACAAGAAGCAATGAGAGGAAGGAAACAAATGATGTAGAGATAAAGAATATTTGATTCTCTCTTGGCTGTGTGGTTTTGTACATAGATGCATAAACATATGATGTCACCCTAGGACATGATTTGATAGCTCCCAGTAAGCTACTCAGTTCTGAAGAAGATTGGAAAACTGCTCCTTGAGTCTCATTATAAGGCTTCCTCTCTGAACTTTTGTAGGCTCTAGAAAAGTAAGGTAGCTTTTGGGGCCACATACCACCTCCAGTCATCCTTGTATCTCTCAGAAATACTAACAAGAAACTTAAAATTCCCAGCTATTACATTTAGCAACAAAGTGAGTAAAAAAAAAAAACAAAAAACAAAATAAAAAACAATCTTTCACTTTCCAAGGGGTTCACCTTGCCCGCTGCCTAGACAGAGCCAATTCATCAAGACAGGGGAATTGCAATAAAGATTATTTCACACAGAGCCGGCTGTGAGGGAGACCGGAGTTTTATCATTACTCAAATCAGTGCCCCCGAGCATTCAGGTAGCTGAGTTTTTAAGGATAACTTGGTGGCTGGGGGGAAGCCAGTGAGCCAGGAGTACTGATGGGTAAGAGATGAAATCATAGGGAGTCGAAGTTGTCTTCTTGCGCTGAGTCAGTTCCTGGCCAGGGTAGGGAGGGGGCACAAGAGCAGATGAGCTAGTTTATTGATCTGGGTAGTGCCAGCCGTTCCATCAAGTGCAGGCTGTGCAAAACATCTCAAGCTCTGATCTTAGGAGCAGTTTAGGGGAGGGTCAGAATCTTGTAGCCTCCAGCTGCATGACTCTTAAAACATAATTTCTAAACTTGTGGCATAATGTTAGTCCTACAAAGGCAATCTAGTCCCCAGGCAAGAAGGAGGTCTGCTTTGAGAAAGGACTGTTGCTATCCTTTTTTAAACTATAAACTAAGTTTCTCCCAAAGTTAGTACAGCCTATGTCCAGAAATGAACAAAAACAGCTTGGATGTTAGAAGCAAGATGGAGTCGGTTAAGTTAGATCTCTTCTACTGTCCCAGTCATAATTTTGAAAGGCAGTTTCACATCTGCATGACATTTAAAAGATGAGAAACTAAGACTCCTAAAGATGAATGATTTTCTAGAGCCAGGAGAGTAACATGATCCAACCAGGTCTGTATCACTGATGTTCTAACTATAGTGTCATGATTTGTACCCTGCATCATAAACTGAGCTTGAAGAGTATCTTAGTCTGTCCTTGCTGCTATAACCAAATACCTTAGACTGGGTAATTTGTAAATAACAGAAATTTGTTTTTCACAGTTCTGGGGACTGGGAAGTCCAAGATCAAAGCACTGGCAGATTTAGTGTCTGAGAGTCACTCTACGCTTCCAGGGTGGCACCTTGTTGCGTCCTCATATAGTAGAAGGGGTGAATGCTGTTTCATTGCAAAGATAAAGGCAGAAGGGGAAAAGGGACTAAGATTCTTCCTTAAGCCTCTTTTTATAAGAGCACTAATCCTATTCATGAGGGTGGAGTGCTTATGACTTAATCACTGCCTGAAAGGCCTTGCCTCTGAATACCACAGTATAGGGTATTAGGTTCCAACATAGGACTGTTGGAGGTACACGTACATGCAAACCATAGCAAAGAGAAGTGTTAGACATGCCCATTGACATTGTCTTCAGGGTACAGAGGCAAAGAGGTTAACATCCAGGGCAGAAATCAGAATATGCACAAGTAGAAAACATTAAACTTCAAATTTATTTACTTGTGATTTTCCAGATGTTCTGGCCATTTCCTTGCTATATTTACCTTCCCTACTAAGAGAAAGTACAGTTTTGATGTGAGTGAAAATAACATTGATTCAGCTTCTTCATTCTTTCCATTTGCCAAGTGATGTGTCTTGGGGTTTGTGTGTATATGTGTGTGTTTTAACTGCTTTTCTAAGTATGACTTTTATAAGAAGTATTTTTCAGTTTCCACATTGCTTTTCAGAACCACCTCCACTTACACACACACACACACACACACACACACACATATCAAACTTCAATGTTTTTCAAATGCCATTTTCCATGGATTACTAGCACTTTCTGCTTTCCACTGCGTGAAATTGTGGCAAAGTTTTTATTTACCACACGGAATTTATTCTGCTTAGCTAAAGTTTATTCTGCTTAGCTGAAGGTGTTAACTTAAGCTGTATTTTTATGTAGTTTCTTTCCACGGAAATTGATACTACAATTAATCAGTGACTACACATGAGTCCTCCATCAGGCAATGTTGTAAATTCCAGTTTCTAGGACTTCTGGATGAAATGCTGGATGGCTAACTTTCTCCCATCTTTAGCCTTGCTAACATGGTAAAGTGTGCTGGTTTACAAACTGTGTGGAGTGGATCTCTTAAGGTAGCATGCGACCAGTCAGTATGCATTAGCATGGGCCTACAGTTGTGACTAATGCATCTCTTTTAATTTTTCCAGAATTTTTATTGTGATAAAATACACATAACATATATGTTACTCTCTTAACTATTTGAAGCATACAATTCAGTGGCACTAAATACTAAATACATTCATAATGTTGTGCAACCATCAATACCACCCATCTCTGTAACTTTTTACATCTTGTAAGATTAAAACTCTGTAGTCATTAAACACTAACTCCCCATTCCTCCCTGCCCTAGCCCCTGGCAACCACCATTCTCTTTTCTGTTTCTAAAATTGTGACTACTCTAAGTATCTCATATAAGTGGAATCATACAATATTTGCGTTTTTGTGCCTGGCTTATTTCAATTAGCATGATGTCCTTATGCTTCATCCATGTTGTAGCATGTGTCAGAATTTCCTTTCTTTTTAAGGCTGAATAATATTCCATTTTATGTATTCACCCCATTTTGTTTATCCATTCATCCACTGATGGACCCTTGGGTTAGTTCCTGTTTTAGCTATTGTGAATAATGCTGCTATGAACATGGTTGTACAAATATCTCTTCGAGACCCTTCTTTCAATTTTGGGGGTATATATCCAGAAGTGAAATGGCTGGATCATATGGTAATTATATTTTTGATTTTTTGAGAAATCACCCTATTATTTTCCACAGTAGCTG
>NW_012098099.1:5825776-5867918 GCF_000951045.1 Mandrillus leucophaeus
TGGATTACTAGCACTTTCTGCTTTCCACTGCGTGAAATTGTGGCAAAGTTTTTATTTACCACACGGAATTTATTCTGCTTAGCTAAAGTTTATTCTGCTTAGCTGAAGGTGTTAACTTAAGCTGTATTTTTATGTAGTTTCTTTCCACGGAAATTGATACTACAATTAATCAGTGACTACACATGAGTCCTCCATCAGGCAATGTTGTAAATTCCAGTTTCTAGGACTTCTGGATGAAATGCTGGATGGCTAACTTTCTCCCATCTTTAGCCTTGCTAACATGGTAAAGTGTGCTGGTTTACAAACTGTGTGGAGTGGATCTCTTAAGGTAGCATGCGACCAGTCAGTATGCATTAGCATGGGCCTACAGTTGTGACTAATGCATCTCTTTTAATTTTTCCAGAATTTTTATTGTGATAAAATACACATAACATATATGTTACTCTCTTAACTATTTGAAGCATACAATTCAGTGGCACTAAATACTAAATACATTCATAATGTTGTGCAACCATCAATACCACCCATCTCTGTAACTTTTTACATCTTGTAAGATTAAAACTCTGTAGTCATTAAACACTAACTCCCCATTCCTCCCTGCCCTAGCCCCTGGCAACCACCATTCTCTTTTCTGTTTCTAAAATTGTGACTACTCTAAGTATCTCATATAAGTGGAATCATACAATATTTGCGTTTTTGTGCCTGGCTTATTTCAATTAGCATGATGTCCTTATGCTTCATCCATGTTGTAGCATGTGTCAGAATTTCCTTTCTTTTTAAGGCTGAATAATATTCCATTTTATGTATTCACCCCATTTTGTTTATCCATTCATCCACTGATGGACCCTTGGGTTAGTTCCTGTTTTAGCTATTGTGAATAATGCTGCTATGAACATGGTTGTACAAATATCTCTTCGAGACCCTTCTTTCAATTTTGGGGGTATATATCCAGAAGTGAAATGGCTGGATCATATGGTAATTATATTTTTGATTTTTTGAGAAATCACCCTATTATTTTCCACAGTAGCTGTACCTTTTTACATTCCCACGAACAGTGCACAAATGTTTGAATTTCTCCACATTCTTGCCAACAATTGTCACTCTCTGTTTTTTTTTTTTTTTTTTTTAGTAGTAGCCATCCTAATGGATGTGAGGTACTATGTCATTGTAGGTTTGATTTGCATTTCCCTAAAGATTACTGATGTTGAGCATCTTTTCACGTGCTTATTGGCCATTTGTATGGCCACCAACAGGTGAGTCTCCAGGCCCCACATCTGCTTTGAATTTATCCTCTATGTATATTGCCTTCCTCGTAATATATAATTAGCAGGAAGAACCCAATGGCTAAAAATACTTTGAACCAGTAATGTGTGAGTGAAGACTAAAGTGCTGAGTCAGAGATCAGCATAGAGTTTGTGCCAAAAACAAGCAGTGTCTCCTTAGGAAAATTACTTAATTTTCTGAGGCTTCATTTCTTGATTTACAAAAAGAAAGAGGTTTGACTAGGTGATCTTCAGATTTTTTCTCTTGCTATAACTTTATGTGATTTCCCAAGACTATTTGAAAATCACTTAATGTCAGTGCCACAAGCTGTAATTAAAATAAAGACACAGACAGCAACATGAGAAGGGAAGGTCGGGGCAGCCGATGTCAGGAAGGAAGCACAATACTTTAACACAGTTGGCTCATTTTACAAAACCATGTGACCACGGTGGCCAAATCACCCCCTGAAATATTATTAGATTTTGTCTAAATTTTCCATGTTGACTAGGAATTCAAACAGAGGAAAGGCTTGATGCTGTCGATTTAGAAAGAATCCTAGAATACAATAAGGTAGAAAATTTGGTAGGTGTTCCTTTGATTTCCGAGTGAAATCATAATTGCTCACCTTGATTTGCTGCATCATTTCTTGTGGGCAAACCCTCAGAATTCCTGGAGTTTTGTCCTTGGATGATTAGACAGGTCTGAGAATCTCGAGAGCTTTCTTCATTATGATCAGGAGAAATAAACAGTAAAATCTAAGTATATTAGGGTAGAATTTTAGAAAACATAGTGAGACCTGAGTTTCCATATTTGCTTCATATTAGGGGGGAAAGCCTATGTTTTGAGAATTTTTACCTTTCTATCTGCCTCTATGCTTTTTTACTTACTGGAAAGAAGAATTGCAGAGTGCCAGAGGTACAGGTGTGAACTTTTAGTCTTTCAAAAGCCAATTACATACCAACGTTAAGATGGTCAGCCACCATAAAGGTAATATATACATTATTAATTAAAGGAGAATGAGGCTTGGCGCTGTGACTCACACCTGTAATCCCAGCACTTTGGGAGACCAAGGTGGGCAGATCACTTGAGGTCAGAAGTTCGAGACCAGCCTAGCCAACATAGCAAAACCTCATCTCTACTAAAAATACGAAAATTAGTCCCCCAGGTGTGGTGGTCCACACCTGTAGTCCCTACTTGGGAGGCTGAGGCGGGAGAATTGCTTGACTCCGGGAAGCAGAAGTTGCAAGGTTGCAGTGAGCTGAGATCACACCCCTGCACTCCAGACTGGGCAACAGAGTGAGACTCCATCTCAAAAAAAATAATAAAATAAAGTAAAATAAAAAATAAAGGAGAATGAGTTGAAATTTATCTGACCCAAATATGTCAACATGCCTACTTCTTCCAGACCAACATTTTCATAGATCTCTATGGAACGCTACATGAAGGGTAGACACTGGCCAAATGACAGGCTCCTCTGAGTGCAAATCAAGAACTCAGACTGTCTTGTGTTAAAGAAGAGACAGCTCTTTGGAAACTCTGTGATTTAGTCCTTTCTTTTCATCTGAGTGCTTTTGGGAGGGGAAAAAATTGCTTCATATTAGTTCCATGCAGTGATTTTTCATTTTTATGACCGAAAATTATTGAAGTTCCCCTGTGGCCCAAAGGCTGAGGAAGTGGTCCTCAAAGAGCCAAGAGCAGACTGGGGTAAACAATGCCCTGCCGATTAATGAGTCCTGCCTCATTACTTTGTGTAAAGTTTCTCAGGTGGGCAGTTACCTCGTAATTTCATTTTAGCAGAATGAGAGTTAAGGGACATTGATGCAAGTACACTGCTCCCTTCAATCATTTTGTCAGAATAGCTTTCGATTTGCAGGGAGTTGCATAAGGAAAAGGAGGAAGATTGAACTTCTTAGATTTTTTTGAAAGCAACACACATTTTATAGACATCATATTGTGGAATAAAGAAAGTTGTCAAATGAGGGGTTTCTTAATAAAGTTGCTTTGCCTGTTATTTTGTTTACTCTTTTCTCTTGACCAAATTTCTCTTTGCTTCTAAGAAGAGATAAAAGTAGAGGAGTGGAAGGAAGAGGGAGCGAGGGGTCAGAAGACCTAGGCTTGAATACCTATCTCAACCTCCAAATCCTATTCTCAAACGTGGGGAATGGGTGATATTTTCTCTTACCTCACAAAGTTATGTTGAGACTCAAATGAAATAATGTCAGAAAGAGCAGTGTTTAAGATGATTTTTTAATCTTCACAATTATAACTTGTTTTTCCTAAGGAGAAGTTCAAAGCTCTCCTCCCCTTTTCCCCACCCAAGAGAAAGAGGAGATCATGTGAAGATGTCAGGGTTAAGAACATTGTACTGCTCAGTGACAGCACATGGAATCTCACTGCCTGGTGAAAAGCTGAGCTCTTTCTGGAGTTCCTCAATTTCACTTGGCAAGAGTTAAACCTCAGGAAAACCAGCTCAGCGTTCTATCTCTTTGCAGATGTTTGGGTACCACTTAGACCACAGGCACTGAGACACTCATAGAATTTGAGTGCTGAATTTTTCACGGCCTATGTTTATTAGTATGCATATCTCTGCTGTTCTAGTGGATCACTGCATTCTCAAATAGGAAGGGTACTTGAAAGTTTAGATTAGGTGCATAAAAGCTAAAAATTCAATACAAATCATTCTTAAGAACAAAAAAAATTTCTTTGTAGTACAATGAATTTTGGCAGATGAGGGGGTTCACACTAACTGGTATTAGAATCAGTAAACCCTTCCCTTGCAACCGCCTTAAGAAAGTCACACACTATAGAGAAAGGCTTCAAAGAAACCTGATGAAAGTAAGTTAATAGAGCATTGACCTTGGGCCATTTACCGTAGATAATCTCTTTCTGCAGCCCACCCTGTCAATCCGCCACCCATATCCGCTTGTCTGCCTGAGCTCTGTACTGCCAGAGGGTATTTGCTGTCTGCAGGAATGTGTACTGCAGCTCACCTACCCCGACTGCACAGCAAGTTGAAAGTGCCAGATAGAGTCCTAAGAATGACTTTGAGCAAAAGAGTAATGCGAATTGGTATCAATAACTGAAGAATCTAGGTTGTAGGTGTACAATGTAAAATTCCTGACACTTTTCTAAATGTTTGAAAATTTTCATCATAACATGTTGAATGAGATGGTATTGTAAAAGGCATGCATGGGAAAATATTCAACATATGTTGATGAATAAAAGTGAATGAAAGTTACAAAACAGTACACACTATGATCACAATGTTGTATATATAAAACGTGTATGTGTATACATATATATGTATATACACACACTGAATGTGTATATGTAGACACTCATTAAATAGAGAGAGAGACATGTAGATAGATAGGTTTGTACATGCCACTTTCAATGTCTTTACTTGTATTAGATACAATATTTTTGGAAGGAAACACAACAAAAAGATAGCAATTGTTGGCTATGGGTAATGACCATACAGATAATTTTAAAATAAACTTCATATTACTTCTCTGTACCTTCTAAATATTCTATAATGTATTTATTTATATAGTCAGATTAAAAATATTATTTACTAATTGTGATTTGAACAGTGTTTAGTGATGGGGAAAACAAAGGTATACATAGTTGTTGTTCTGCGGTATGATTACAATTGAAAGCCATATATGTTACCTCGGAAGGTTTTATGATCTTTTTATTGCTGGTAACCGAGGGGAAGCAGATAAAAGTGTGTTGTAAGTGAAATCACAAAGGTAATAACGCTTGTCTCTAAGATGTAATTTTAGGGGGATTTTTTTTAAATTCTAAAGCTTTTTGTTTGTCTTGATTTTCTACAAAAACACTTATTATTTTTACCATCAAACAAAATACTTCATTTTAAAGGGAGAAGGCCTAAGTGTTTATTTCAGGCCCAACAGCATTTGTAGCTATGCTTCTCATAGGACTGTCATGAGTCAAATGAAATTATAAATGAGAAAACACTCTTTTACAAATTTAGAAATGTAGAAATTATTATATAATATGTTATTATAACACGTTAAGGTAATTTTTTTTGCAGCTTTTCAAACTCCAGAGGTTATTTTAAGCATTAAGAGTATGAGGCTCTTTTTACAAATAAATCTTCAGGCTCTACTGATTCACCTTTCATGGGACTCATTTTTCATTGAATAGCCAGAGCATAACAAGCTTCATACATCATTATCTAAGTTGAGGAGCAGTGAGAATCTGTAGCAGGGGAGAATTTTATTAAAGCTGTGCATGCCAGTGCTCTCTTTCTTTTCACACTCAGAGCCTAGAGCAATATTAACTAACGGAAACACGTCCAACATTAGGTAAACACAAAATTGGTAAGCAGAGGGAACTGTGAGGCACCTTTATATCCCATGGAGTATGTGACGGTTTACCTATCCTCAGTTCCTTCCCTGTCTGTACATACATGCCAGTCCTTGGTTCAGCCAAGGAGTCTATTCTTCCTCCAGCTTGGATCTGAGTTGGCCTGATTGCTTGGGCCAGTAGGATACAATAGAAGTGCTAGAGGTGTTTGAACCAGAGCAACTCCATCTTCAATAGGAACTGGTTAAAATGAGGCTGAGACCTGCTGGGCTGCATTGCCAGGAGGTTAAGCATTCTTACTCACAAGATTAGATAGGGAGTTGGTAGGACTGGTATCACAAGACACAGGTCATAAAGACCCTGCTGGTAAAATAGGATGTAGCAAAGAAGTTGGCCAAAACCCACCAAAACCAAGATGACCAGAAAAGTGATATCTGGTCTTCTTAGCTGCTCATGACACGCTAATTATGATGCATTATTATGCTAAAACACACTCCCACCAGGGCCATGACAGTTTACAACTGCCATGGTAACATCCAGAAGTTACCCTTTATACTATAAAAAGGGCAAGAACCCTCAGTTCTGCAAATTCTTCACTTGTTTCCTGGAAATCTCATGAATAATCCACCCCTTATTTAGCATATGATCAAAAAATAATCATAAAAGTAGCTAGCCAGCATGCCTGAGGGCTGCTCTGCTTATGGAGTAGCCATTCTTTTGTTCCTTTACTTTTTAAATAAACTTGCTTTCACTTTAATCTGTGGACTTGCCCTGAATTCTTTCTTGGGTGAGACTCTACCCAAGAGAGAACCTTTTCTTGGGGTCTAGATCGAGACCCCTTTGCTGTAACAGAAGTGATGTTGTGCTGATTTTGCTGCTATCCTTTCTCAGGACTGGCAATGCCTGCTGCTTCCTCTGAGCTGTCAAGTAAGAAGTCCAGGCTACTCTGCTAGAAAGAGAGGTCATGTGCAGGAGCACTGAGACATCCCAGGTGTGGCACTCTTCCACCTAGAACATTCTGTCTGTCATCCTCTGCCATGTGTAAGCCTTCCGCCTTAGTTGGGAAACTGTGAGGCCATCCTGCTATGTTCGTGATCAGGTTGGCAATTTTAATTTCTGTTTCCAGAGGAGCATTGAATGGAGTAGATGGATCAGGACGCTCCTTTGGCACTAGCTCTAAGCTGCATTCTCCTATCAGTTTTGTCAGTAATCAAGCCCTTGAATTCTCCATCTCTCTATGCTGTCTGATTTCTTAACCTAGAGGTGGGGGTGGAGAAGAGGTTTGACTCATTATCATCCCCTCAAACATCAACACTTGAGGATTTTCCTTTATCTACGTAATTAGGAAAATTGCTGGGATAAATTCTAGCATGAATCTCTTGTCATTGATTTTATCTGCACTGTAGGAAGCCATTTCAATTACACACCCATGTCTCCAGGTCATCTGAGTATTCTGACACAATTTGCCCTAGCCATACAAGTATAATGGGCTCCAAAGCTTTAGCTTGTAGGTAAAACACACATACATTTTATCTTTAATATTAATGTAAAAACTGCTGTGCTTCTATTAATGAAAAAGAAAGTTCCAGCTTTCAGCTGTTAATATCAATGAGTATTGATAATTATACACTGTAGATAATTACAATTGCTATCATTGTGCATTAATATTTTTTAAATTTCCTGAAGTAATAGGGATTTTGACAATAGTGGTAATATTGGTACTTGTCATTTTGTCCATTTTTATTTATTTATTTATTTTGGGATCCATGTAAGTTACAAGTGGTGGTTGAAATGTATCAGGAAGCCAATTCTGTAATAAAATATTATTACAGATAAAACTCTAACCCTAAAATTTGAAAAATACATAAACAATACTTTATGTGACATGGCCTTGAGCTGACTGCAATCAGCTTCAACAAGGTAGATACAGAAAAAAGTCTGGCTCTGTGTAGCAAAAGTGGGTGGTTTATAAATATGTGGGCATATTGTGTGAAAACTGATAAACAGAGTTACTCATATCTGTCCTCCTTAGCCATCAACTTTCTTATTGTTTAAATCTCTGTTCATTTCCTGGATACTTTTGGACAGTACCCCATTTGTCTCTCCATCACTACCTGTAATCCCTGCTTTTCTGTGCTTGTTACATAAAGGTCATAGCTTCATGAGCTCTTTAGAGAGATACCGATGATTATGTTGAAAGTACTTTGAGAACTAGTAATGTGCTACCCCAAATAGTCATTGTTTTTGTGTATAATCACATAGCATGCATTAGGAATTGGTGTCTTAGAATGGGCATGCAAATTGTACAAGATTGTGCAGTTATTACTAAATGAAACTGGAATGCAAAACTTTGTTTCCCTGATTCCAAACGCCATGTTTTGAACCACTAGATTAGAGGGTGAAGCAATTTCTTGGAATTTTACTCTGAATTCTACGTAGATAATTTTCATGTGTATACCTCCTCTGAGTCACCCTCAGGTAGGGACATTTTGTTTTCCATTCAACTGATAGAAATTCTAATAGGCTTAATAGATGCTTTTTCTTTTCTCTTCTGCAGACAGCATACATTCCTTGCTCCCATTATCCATTTACATTTAATCTGCCCAAAATAAATTACTTCCATTTTCACTTCCTCTTTCTCACTTCTCATTTTTATCATAAAAGAGTGAGCCTGCCGACCACTATTTCCCTCCTCTGTCCATAGCCTACCCATTGCTTACTACCTCCCCTCCCTGCATGTTCCTTCCCAATGACATGGAAACAATCCTCTCATACTCAAATCAAAAGCAAAAACAAGAACAAACAAATAAGCACAATAATTCTTTCTACCTATGTTTCCTCTGTCTGTTCTACTTCTCCTTTCACAACCAACCCCCTGAAAAAGGTTTTGAAATACACTGTCTCCATATCCTCATGCAACATCCACTCCTGTCCCTGTTTCCCCTCTCTGGCCACCCCATGCACATGGCTCTCATTTGTTGAATCCCACAGGCACCTTTTTATACATGGCTTATTTGGCCTTCAGCACTGACTCTATTTTCAACTCACTCTTGGAAAGACACTTTCCTTGGCTCCCTTCCTCACGCAAAACATCCTTGTGGTTTCCTCATGTTTCCTTAGACACATTTTCTAGTCTCCTTAGCAGGCTGTATTGTCTCTCACATGTTTACACACCCTCTTTCTTTAGGGCCTTTTCTCTTTTTCTTTCTCTGGACTGGTTTTGAATACACCCCCACTTTCTGTTTATATTGGTAGGACCCTACATTCCAGTGACAGCATTCAACCTAGTCTTTGGTTTTGGTCTTGCCCTAGTGGTCACTCTGAAACGCAAACCTCATCATGCCACTTTCCTCCTTAAAACCCTTTAAAGGTTTTCTCATGCACTTGGGTGAAATTCAAACCACTTTCCAGTGTTAAAACTTTTGAGCTAGGCCAAATTAACATTGATGTACAGAGTTGTGAACTAAAATTCCGGCAGGGTGGCAGGGTCCTGTGGAGAGGAGTCCTTATTAGTGTTTTTTACACATTGAACCTGTAATGCATGTTCCTATTGTTACGAGTTTTAGGAGGCTGGGCTTCTTCAACAAATGATCTCAAATGCAAAAGACATTTATTTCTTCCATACCTAATGGCCTGAGGTGGGTATTACTTTTTGACACGAAGGTCTCCTTTATTTGGGATTCAGGGAGCCCCCGCCAAGGGCCTCATCATTTTTGGCATCCAACGGACAGAAAGTTTAAGGGACCCTGGGGGAGGCACCCAATAATTCCACTTCCTACTCTTCACATAACTATTCACACTATTGTGATCATATCTAGATGAAAAGGGGTTGGAGAATGTCATTCCTGGGTGGGAAGCCACTTCCCATGGATAGCCCTGCACTAACAAAGAGAAATCTGTCCAGAGCAATCCTTCTCTGCTGAACCTGGTAGTGTCATCTTTAGAAGTGAAGACACAATTAGCACATGATCATTTGTTCATTATATCACTGTTAATAAAAGAGAAAAAAGTTAAAAATAATGGCGAGAGCTCAATCTATGTGACAGGTAGGTAAAGCAGTGATTAGGGTGGGCATGATTCTTACTCTTTTGGAGGTCTGGGCAGGATGCTGTGGAAATACAGTGAGGGCATGGTGCATGCAGTGATAACAAGGGACAAGATGCGTGAGCTTATGTTTGATCACTTTCGCTCTCAGGGGCGATGCTGTGTGGTTTACTTTGTCATTCCGCACTCAACATCAAATAATATTTTGGCTGATCCTGCTGCTCCCATTTTATATTAGGTAATTGGAAGACCGAAACTTTTTCTTGAAGACAAACATGTCGTTCTCTAAACAGAGTTCATTCAGTATTGTTGATTGAGATTGTAGGAACCTTGTGTACTCTGCTCTCTGAGGAATTTCACTGGAACTCTGACTTCAGCCAGCATGAAGCTCTCAAACCACAAAATAAGTCTAAACTCTACTGGGAATTTTCTTTCCTTCACAGTTGCTTCTGAATAGAGATAAGCCTTCAAAATTTTCCTTGGATATATTTACCAACAGGGAACTGCCCCTAAAAATGTTCCTCCCACAATCTTGCATTCTGAGACAATGGAACATTAGTATTGAATAATTACCACTGGTAACCTGAAAATGCAAATTCACTTCTTACCACAAAATCAGAGTTAATCACTAAAATTGTGCCTACCTGGAAAAACCACTTGAGCAGGCACCTACACAGTAGATGCAAAAGGCTTGTGTGATGTTGGGCAAGTTACTTGCTATCATTTGAATATTTGACCCTCCAGATGTCACGCTGAAATCTGATCCCCAGTGTTGGAGGTGGGGCCTAATGGGAGGTGTTTGGGTCACCACGGTGGCTCCCTCATGAATGGGCTGGTGCCATCCTTGAGGCAATGAGTGAGTTCTTGCTCTGTTAGTTCTTGCAAGAAGTGGTTGTTAAAAAGAGCCTGGAACCTCTCTACCCCTCTTACTTCCCCCTGTGCCATGTGATCTCTGTAAATGCTGGCTCCCCTTCACCTCCTGTCAGGATTAGAAGCAGCCAAGATCTTCACCAGATGCAGGTGCTGGTGCAGCCTGCAGAACCATCCACCAAATAAACTTTTTTTAAAATAAATTACCCAGCCTTAGGTATTCCTTTATAGCAACATAAATGAAGGAAGACATTACTCAACCTCAGTGTGTGTGTGTGTGTGTGTGTGTGTGTGTGTGTGTGTATATATATATATAAATTGGTGCTAATAATTGCTACCTCACAAGCTTATCACGAGGATTAGCCAAGATACCCTCTAGGAAAGCACATTGCACAGAAGAGATGCCCCAGTAAAGCTGAATTTCTTTCCTTCATTCCTTTTCTTTTTTCCTCACTTTTTTCTTTTCTTTCTTCCCTTTGTCCTCTTTTCACGCTCACCTCCCCTCTCCTCCTATCCCTTAATGGTAGAACTGGAATCTGCAGGAGAGGACCATAGAGATTTAGAGAGAGGAAACTGACTCTGAAAGTCAGAGGTCAGTGCAAAGGAGGGCAATAGGGAGAGAAATGGGGCTGAAGGCAAAAGGTAAATAATAAAAACAAAATAGATTCTGCAGTAAGACACTGTCACAGATTGCATGCTTCCTACAATCAGCCAGAAACTCTTTCTGGCTAAGTCAGCCTCAAGCATGTTAGTGCCCAGAGAGAAAGAACAGAACAGGATCTCTCCGCTGGCCCACCCTCAGCTGCCAGCCATCCACCTTTTTCTGCAGCCCTTTGTAAAGGCTTCTTGTTTGGAAAGTTCTTTATCTTCCACTTTGCGTGTGCCTTTCAACTTCCTATGTATATTTAGATGCTCAGCTTAACTATGCCTTAGGCTCTGTAATTTATTCCTGCAAGTGTCCCCCAACCACAGCATCCTGCCAAACTTCTGATATGCATTTACTAGTTCAGTTCAGGCCCAAAAGAATTTGTTGTGTCTCCCATTTTCCGTGTATGAGGCCAGGGAATGGGTATGAAATAGTCTCACTCCCAAAGCTATGCCAGTAGGGGAAGAGGTTCCCCAAACCCAGTCCCCACTGTACATACTGCATCAGAATACCTGGGGAATATTTGTTAAAATGTATATTTCTAGGCCCTACTCCCAAGAATTCAGATAAGGCTGAGGCTTAAGTATCTATAATGTAAGAAGTTTTCCCAGCTAATTTTGATGGGCAGAAAAGTTTAGGAACTTAAGTAGTAAAATCAAAATAAACAATTTGAGAATATTGTCTGTGATGAGGTTTGGATTGACGGCACTCTGTGTTGCCAACTACAGACTGGTCCAAATATGTCTGAGGACAATTAGGTGAGTTTACATTTTATTACATTGTCTTAAAGCTTCCATTCCATTTAAGGCACTGACATTTCTTCTGGTGCAGGTTTGACATGCAGAGAAGGCAGATGGGCAAGCCACTGTCATTTCACTCTCATGCCAATAGCCTTGGTGAAAAGGACATGTGGACTTTTGACTTCTTTTGTCTTCTGCTCTGATGCCTGGAGTCTAGCTGGCTCACCACTATCACACAGGGGTTGCCACTGAAGACTCAAGCTGTAGGCAGCAGCCTTCTTCTGTGTTCTGTCTGTGGCAACTTTTCTGCTGCATGTGTCTCATATTTCTTGTTCTCATTCTCTGTGTCTTGGAGTCCTGGCTTCATACCCCAGGCTACGACTTCTGATGTTCCTCCCCTTCTTTCCCTGGCTCATCGTTGTCCTTCACTCACTCTGTCCTTGACTGTGTGCAGCCCCATTCCGGATGAGACTCCTTCTTCCAGGCAGGCAGACACAGTCCCCTGCGCAGACAAAACCCACTCCCGTCACCACCAGAGGAGGGGGATTTCTGCCCACCCAGCCCTTCCCTGTAATTCTACAAAGGTAGTTCTGTCCTGAGTAACTTGTGGCTTTCATGGGAAGCTAAGAAGATGTGCCTTGAGGATCCTTTTGTGTTTCTGCAGAGAGAAGTATTCTTTAATGGGCTCCCTGAAGAGCACAGAGTACTTGCAAGCCAGTGAACAGGAACGAGAAAATTTCAAAGAGAATGGTTCATGGTTGCATTAAAAGCGATTTCTGTTCCTTTGGGGAGGTAGATGCCACTCCAGTTGAAGTGGGGTTGAAAACTCTGCTCTAAGATCCTGAAGCTGAAATACTTCTTCCTGAGATAAATCTAAAAGTCTAAAGTCAAAGATGGTAAGGTGTATAAAATAGAACAAATACAAAAGCAAAAACCATTTTCCTGAGAGATTTAATGTAAATTGTTTAAATAATAACTGAAAAAGAATACCAGGATCACAGAACATTAAAAAGAGAGCATCGTTAGAAGGCCAAGCATCTACAGGAGGCAAAGACCGCCGTATCTCTTTGAAACACACAGAGCAAGAAGGCTTTATAACCAGGGCTAGGTGGCCTTGGGTTGTTTCCTTTGCACAATACTAGAGCAACCATGATGCATAGGTGGGTTCAGCCTGACCTCTTACTTCTAGGGAGACTTGTCATCCCTTTCTTTCCATCTTATCGCCTGTGTTTCCAAGTCATTCTGAGAGACAAATAATTTGAGAAAGAAAAACAGATGGAAACATTGGCAACTGTCTAAATTTTCTAGGGTTCCCATAATAAATTACCACAAACTGGGTGGCTTAAAACAGTATACCTTTATTCTTTCCCAGTTTGGGATACCAGAAGTCTAAAATCAAAGTGTCAGCAGGATGACACTGCCTCTGAAGGCTCTAGGGGAGAAGCATTCCTTTCCTTTTTCAGCTCGTGGGGGCTCCAGACATTCCTTGGCTTGTAGCAGCATCACTCTCATACCTGTTTTCATCTTTGCAAGACCTTCTCCATATGTTCTATTCTTCCCTTCTAAGGATACTTGACATAGCATTGGGGTTTGCTCTAACTTCAGATTATCTCATCTTGTGATCCTTAACTTAGTTACGTCTGCAAAGACCCTTTTTCCAGATCAGGTCCATTCACAGGTTGCAGAGGACATGTCTTTCAGAGAAGTACCATTCAACCCACCACAGCAGGATTTGAGAAAATGCCCTCTATGATAACATCTAAAATGAAATCTGAGCTCTGTTTCTCGAACGGTGCAGCTCAGAAGTTCACTCCGTGTACTACTGCTAGTCTGAGTTGTCTTCTGTCATTGATTCAAGGGTCACTTGCCCCCTTCCTCACAGCCGTTCAGCCACACTGGCCCTCTCCCAGGTCCCTGAATTCACCAAATCCCTTCTCACCTTGAAGTCTTTGCACTTTCCTCGAGGAAAGCCCTGAACATCACCCTTTGTGCACAGCTCACTTCTCACCCTGGAGTTCTCATCTCTAATGATTACCTCTTCCCAGACAGAACTTCCCTGACCACGCTGTTATTATTATTGTTTTTAATCATAAGCAGTTTGTTTTCTTTGAGGCACTGACTCCAATTTTTCAATTATTTGGATGATCAGTCTCTCCCATGCCCAATAATTTGAAGTGCCAAGTGGGCAAGGAACGAGTTTACCCTGTTTACTGGGCACATCTAACACTAGGCACAGCATCAGGTTCTCAAAAAATGATAGCCAAGAAGTAATGTACTTCAGGTAATGAGTAAATAAGCACGTAATGTTTGTGACATCATTTCCCTTCCTATTTGCACTTCTTTCATCTTTTCCTGGACTTGGCTTTTCCAAGTGACTATCTAAAACTTTATTCTTATCTTCATCTAATCATTGTTAGGATGATAACTGATGGAGGCCCTCATGCTTATGCTCCTAAATAGTTTACAGTTGTATCTCTCTTCTATTGTAATTGAGATTGAAACAACTAAGCAGGTATTTCTGTTGCACCAAGTATATTGGCTGTGGTGTTTTGTCATCATGACGGTTCTCTCCAAGGATGGGCATTAGGAATCAGAGGGAGAGGGGGTCATGGCCTCAAGGGCAAATGCCAAACCTGTGAGGTATAGCAGTGAATGTGGTGAGCAGCCAGTCCCATGCTTCTAATTGGCTTCTGAATTTTCCATGCTTAAATGACAGCACCCAATGTAGCCTTAAGCTCTTATACATTTCTCCAGCTTTGGTGAATACTCCTTTATTAGAGCTTTCTTTATTGTCTTTATAGAAATGATATATTCTCATTGTAAAAATTCAAGCATTAAAAAACGTATGAAGATGAGAATTTTTAAAAAATTCACCCAAACCCCATCACTGAGACATATGATGAACATTAGATAAGCATGATTTTAGGCAGTTCTTTAGTACCATATAAGGAAGATATATATATATATAAGGTCTCTCTAGGTATATATACATAAGGAAGGGGGCATGATTAGGTAAATAGGCTGAGAAATCATTTTCACAGCAATAGATCATACTTTACATAAAATAATATTTTTGATAAGAAGATATGAAATTTACCTTTTCATGAGTTAAACAGAGGGAAATGACATCGATTTGAAACAAGTATTTGCTGAATTTCAGGGGTTTTTATAACAATAGAAATATGAGATCCTAGATGATCCAAAACCAAGAGAAAAACTTATTTAAAATGACGTTTAACATGATTTACTGTTCAGTATATATTTTAAAAGAATCTATAATCCCCAGCAGTCGTTTTTACCCAATGTCTTCATTCTGGATTTCTTTATCTGGGCATATAGGGGCTGTGTTCCTTAAAGACTTATAATATTAATTGCATTCATTTTTTCATACACAATTAATATTTATCATCTTCTTAGGTTATTCTAAATCACATGTCTCAAGAATCTATACTTTTTCCAGACACCCACTTCTTGGGATTCTCATTATCCTTCAGTCTGTATAAATTGCTCTATATGCTTCTGTAAAGCTATCACTTTGGAAATTTGCTTTTATTAGTTTCCCATTTTGGATTTATATTTTTAGATACTAAGTCTTTCTTTCTTTTTCTTAATTATTCTTAATTGGTAGAGCATATTTTCAATTAACTCCTCACCATGATGATAGGAAAGAAAAACATTTCGGAGTCATTTCATATATAAAAGAGCCTTTATTTGTTTAAAAGATAGTTTGGCTGAGGTTAGAACCTATTGTTCTAGGTTCTCAGTGGACATTTTCATATAAAGGCACTCTCCAAAGGCATTTCTTGTTAAGAAATGTTTTTGTATTATTATTAGTTGGAAATTAGGTGGCTTTTCTTCATTTATTTCAATTGAAGTCTAATTCATACAAGGTGAAACATACAGAGTTTTAGTTTGGTGAGTTTTAACAATTGAGTATACCAATGCAATGCTACCCAAAACAAGTTACAGAATATGTATGTCCATCAGTCTCCAAATTCCTAGAGTCAACTCCTGCCCTACTCTCACCAGCTGGAGCCACTTTTCTGATTTCTAACACCATAGATGAACTTTGCCTGTTCTGGTACCTCATATAAGTGGAATCGTCCTGTATGTGCTCTTCTGCCTATCTTCTTTTGCTCAGCATAAATTTGAGATTCATTCATGTATTGCATATTTTAGAAGCACATTCCAGTCTGTTGCTAAGTAATATTTCATTGTATGACTACACAACAAGTTGTTTGCTAAATCTCTGTTGACAGATACTTGGATTGTTTCCAGTTCTGGAGTACTGTGAATTAAAACTGCCATGAACATTCTTGTAAAAGACTTGCACAAATGTTTTTATTTCTTTGAAGTAAATACTTAGGAGTGAAATTGCTGTCATAAGGTAGGTATAGGACTAACTTTATTAGAAATTTCCAAATAATTCTGTAAAATTATTACTATTTTACATTCCCACCAGCAATATGTGAGATTTCTAGTACCCCCTTCCTTATCTTTGCCAACATAGGATTGTTGGTGTTTTAATTGTAGTCATTGCAGTAGGTATATAGTCCTATCCATTGCAGTTTTAACTTGCATTTCCATGGTGATAAAAATTTTGAGCACCATTCTATGGGTTTATTGTCCACTCATACATCTTCATTTGTGAACTACCTGTTTAGATATTTTGCCCATTAGAAAACATTATATGTATGCTGTTTATGTGCATGTTTTGATAAATTTTACAATAAATTTGCATATATTTTATGGTAGTAAATGATAAAATACACTAGCATCTACATATATTTTATGCATTCGTGACATACCTAACGTTTTCTTAATTTTTTGGACGTTTCTAGGCTTTATTTATAGTTTATCAATCAGTTTTTCAAATTGTTACAAACCTCAAATATGTTTATTGAATAAAACATCCATATATAGGTGGACCTGCACAGTTCAAACCAATGTTACACAAGGATCAACTGTGCTAGATGTAGCTTTATCTACTTTACCCCATCTGCTACCCCTCCTGTATTCAGTTTCTTTCTTCCCAAAATTTGTTAGTATTTCTTTCCTCAGATGATGGCTCTCAATTCCATGCCTTTATTCAATATCAATTCGTAATTTTAAATTTCTTTGCTTTTATTTAAATGTGGTCTTTGAAGGAGTTGGAAAATTGCATTTTCCAGGAGGATCACAACAGTATCTCCTAGCCTACATGCTCTTCTACAATGTTAATTTGCCATTCTCCCATTAAGAGCTGGCATCTAGAGCTTGCAATTCTCTCAAGAGGTGGACTGGATTTAGTGATTTACTTGTAACGAGAATAATTTAGCAGCAGAGAAATGGTGAAATCTTCAAGTCTAGTTCAGAAGAAGCAATGCCACTTTTGCTTTGATTTCTTGGAGTGCCCACTCTCTGAATGTCCCCTCTCAGGATTGTGTCTCTCAGAATCTATTCACCATGCAGTGAGAAGCTGCATAGAGAGGCTGCATGGAGATGTCCACTCAGCCTAGTCTTCGAGTTTTCTCAGCCTCAGTGTTGTAGTAGACACATTAATGAAGAAGTCTTCCAATAATTACAACCCCCAGCCATTTAACTATTTAACAGCAATTCTTCACTGCTAGCTCCAAATATCTTGTGAATCAGAAAAAAAATTACCCCTTGCTGCTCCTGTCTAAATTTATGACTCATAGAATCCAGAATATTCTTCAATAAAAGTGTAATTGTTAAATGTCATCTTTTTTGGCATAGCAGGCTATATTTTGTTAATTTTTAAGCTTTCTTTTAGGTTCAGAAGTTACATGTGCAGGTTTGTTATGTAGGTAAACCCACGTCATGGGGGTTGATGTACAAATTATTTCCTCAACCAGATACTAAGTCTAGTAGCCAATAGTTACTTTTTCTGCTCCTCTCCCTTCTCCCAGCCTCCACCTTCTGATAGGCCCCAGTGTCTGTTGTTTGCCTTTTTGTGTCCACATATTCTCATAATTTAGCTCCCACTTATGAGTGAGAGCATGTGGTGTTTGTTTTTCTGTTCCTGTATTAGTTTGCTAAGGATAATGGCCTCCAGTTCCATCCAGGTTTCTGCAAAAAATATGATCTCATTAATTTTTTTATGGCTGCATGGTATCCCATGCTGTATATTTAACCACATTTTCTTTATCCAGTCTTCCACTGTGGGCAATTAGGTTGATTCCATGTCTTTTCTATTACAAATAGGGCTGCTATGAGTATACACGTGCATCTGTCTTTATGACAGAATGACTTACATTCCTTTAAGTATATACCCAGTAGTGGAATTGCTGAATCGAATGGTAGTTCTGTTTTTAGCTCTTTGAGGAATTGCCACACTGATTCCCACAATGCTTGAACTAATTTACACTCCCCTACCAAGAGCGCAGAAGCATTCCCTTTCTCTGCAACCTCACCAGTATCTGTTATTTTTTGACTTGTTAATAACAGCCATTCTGATTAGTGTGAGATGGTATCTCACTGTAGTTTTGAATTGCATTTCTCTAATGATCAGTGATGTTGAGCTTTCACTCATATGCTTGTTAGTTGCATGTATGTCTTCTTTTGAAAAGTGTCTGTTCCTGTCCTTTGCCTACTTTTTAATGAGGTTGTTTGTTTTTTTCTTGTAAATTTGTTTAGGTCCCTCACAGATGTTGGATATTAGACCTTTGTCAGATGCATAGTTTGCAAATATTTTCTCCCATTCTGTAGATTGTCTCTTTGTTGACAGATTCTTTTGCTGTTCAGAAGCTCTTTAGTTTAATTAGATCCCATTTGTCAATTTTTGCTTTTGTGTGATTACTTGGAATCTTTGTCATGAAAGCTTTGCCAGTTCCTATGTCCATAATGGTATTGCATAGGTTGTCTTCTAGGGTGTTTATTGCTTTGGGTTTTTCGTTTAAGTTATCTTGAGTTGATTTTTGTATATGGTGTAAGGAAAGGGGTCAGTTTTAATTTTCTGCATATGGCTAGCCAGCTATCCTAACCCCATTTATTGACTAAGGAGCCCTTTCCCCGTTGCTTGTTTTTGTCAGCTTTGCTGAAGATCAGATAATTGTATATGTACAGCCTTATTTCTGAGCTCTCTATTCTGCTCCACTGGTCTATGTGTTTGCTTTTGTACCAGTGCCATTCTCTTTTGATTACTGTAGCCTTATAATATAGTTTGAAGTTGGGTAGTGGGATGACCCTTTCTTTGTTCTTTTTGCTTAGAATTACTTTGGGTATTCAGGCTTTTTTTTGGTTCCCTGTGAATTTTAAAATAGGTTTTTCTAGTTCTGTGAAGGATGTTATTGGTAGTTTGATAGGAATAACATTGAATCTGTAAATTGCTTTGGGCAGTATGAATATTTCAATGATATTGATTCTTCCTATCCATGTGCATGAGATGCTCTTCCACTTGGTTTTGTTATCTCTGAGTTCTTTGATCAGTGTTCTGTAATTTTCATTGCAGAGATCTTTCACCTCCTGATTAGCTGTATTCCTGGGCATTTTATTCTTTTTGTGGCAATTGTGGATGGAATTGAGTTCCTGATTTGCCCTTGGCTTGGCTATTGTTAATGTATAGGAATGCTATATTTGTACATTGATTTTGTATCACAAAACGTTGCTGAAGTTCTTTATCAGCTTAAGGATTTTTTGGTCCAAGACTATGGGGTTTTCTAGATATAGTATCATGTCATCTGCAAACAGGAATATTTTTACTTCTTTTCTTCTTATTTTGTTCCCCTTTATTTTTTTCTTTTGCCTGATTGCTCTGGCCAGGATTTCCAATACTGTGTTTAATAGGACTGGTGAGAGAGAGCATCATTTTCTTGTGCTGGTTTTCAAGGGGAATGCTTCCAGCTTTTGTCCTTTGAATATGATGTTGACTGTGGGTTTGTCATAGATGGTGCTCATTATTTTGAGGTATGCTCTTTTAATACCTAGTTTGTAGAGACACTTAACATTAGGGGATGTCGAATTGTACTGAAAGTCTTTTCTGAATCTATTGAGTTGATTATGTAGCTTTGCCTTTAGTTCTGTTTATATAGTGAAACACATTTATTTATTTTCATATGTTGAATGAATCTTGTGTCTCAGGGATAAAACCTACTTGATCGTGGTGGATTAGCTTTTTGATATGTTCCTGGATTTTGTTTGTTAGTATTTTGTTCAAGATATTTTCATCAATGTTCATCAAAGACATTGGCCTGAAGTTTTATTTTTTTGTTGTGTCTGTGCCAGGTTTTGTTCACAAGATGATGCTGTCCTCATAGAATGAGTTGGGTAGGAGCCCCTCCTACTCAATTTTTAAAAATCATTTTAGTAGGAATGATGCCATCTCTTCTTTGTATGTCTGGTGGAATTCAGCTACGAATCCATCTGGTCCTGAGCTTTTTTTGTTAGTAGGCTATTTATTACTAATTCAATTTCAGAGCTCATGATCAGTCTGTTCAGAAATTTAGCTTGTTCTTGGTTCAGTCTTGGGAGGGTGTATGTGTCTAGGAAGTTATCCATTTTTTCTAGATTTTCTAGTTGGTGTGCATAGAGGTGTTCATAATAGTCTGGTGGTTATTTGTATTTCTGTAGGGTCAGTGGTAACACCACTTTTGTCATTTCTAATTATGCATATTTGGGTCTTCTTTCTTTTCTTCTTTACTAGTCTAGTTAGTGGTCTATCTTTCAAATGTTTTTTAAAAAACAGCTCCTGGATGTGTTGATTTTTGGAATGGTTTCCCATGCCTCTGTCTCCTTAGTTCAACTCTAATTTTGATTATTCCTTGTATTCTACTAGCTTTGGAGTTGGTTTGCTCTTGCTTCTTTAGTTCTTCTAGCTGTTATGTGAGACCTTTCTAACTTTTTTATGTGGGCATTTAGTTCTAAAAATACCTCCCTTAATATAGCCATAGCTGCGTCCCAGAGATTCTGTTGTTTTATCTTTGTTCTCATTAGTTTCAAATAACTTCTTGATTTACGCCTTAATTTCATTATTTACCCAAAAGTAATTCAGCAGCATGTTGTTTAATCTCCATGTAAATTTATGTGTTAGTGATTTTCTTCATTTTGAATTCTATTTTTATTGCATTGTGATCTGAGAGTCTGGATGGTATAATTTCAGTTTTTTAAAATTTGCTGAGGATTATTTTATGTCTGATTGTATGGTTAATTTTATAGTATGTGCCATGCGCACTTGAGAAGAATGAATATTCTGTTGTTTTGAGGTGGAGAGTTCTGTAGATGGCTATCAGATATATTTGGTCCAGTGTTGAGTTAGGTCCTGAATGTCTTTGTTAATTTTCTGTATCAATGATCTGTCTTATACTGTTGGTGGAGTGTTGAAGTCTCTTACTATTATTGTGTGGGAGTCTAAGTTTGTTTGTAGGTCTCTAAGAATTTGCTTCATAAATTTGGGTGCTCCTGTGTTGGATGCATACATTTTTTTTTTGAGACGAAGTCTTGCTCTGTCGCCCAGGTTGGAGTGCAGTGGCCGGATCTCAGCTCACTGCAAGCTCTGCCTCCGGCGTGTACGCCACTCTCCTGCCTCAGCCTCCCTAGTAGCTGGGACTACAGGGGCGCACCACCTCACCCGGCTAGTTCTTTGTATTTTTTAGTAGAGACGGGGTTTCACCGTGTTAGCCAGGATGGTCTCCATCTCCTGACCTCGTGATCTGCCAGTCTCGGCCACCCAAAGTGCTGGGATTACAGACTTGAGCCACCGCGCCTGGCCATGGATGCATACATACTTAGGACACTTGCATTCGTATTGAATTGAACCTTTTACCATTATTTAATGCCCTTTTTTGTCTTTTTTGATCTTTGGTGGTTTAAAGTTTGTTTATTTGAAATTGGGATTATGATTCCTGCTTTTTTTTTTTTCTGTTTTCCATTTGGCTGGTAGATGTTTCTCCATCCCTGTATTCTGAGCCTATAAGTGTCATTACATGTAAGATATATCTCTTGAAGACAGCATACAACTGGATCTTGCTTCCTTATCTACCTTGCCACTCTGTGCCTTTTAACTGAAGCATTCAGCATGTTTACATTCAAGGTTAGTATTGATATATGTCGATTTAATTCTCCCATCATGTTGTTGGCCATTTATTATGCCAACTTGTTTTTGTGGTTGCTTTATAGTGTTACTGGTCTGTGTACTTAAGTGTGTTTTTGTAGTGGCTGGTAATAGTCTTTCCCTTTCATATTTACTGCATCTTTCAGGAGCTCTTGCAAAGTAAGTGAGGTGACAGTGAATTTCCTCAGTTTTTGCTTGTCTATAAAGGGTCTTATTTCTCTTTCACTTATGAAATTTAGTTTGGCTGGATATGAAATTCTGGATTGGAATTTCTTTTATTTAAGAATGCTGAATATAGTCCTCCAATCTCTTCTGGCTTATAGGGTTCTTCTGAGAGATCTGCTGTTAGTCTGATGGGCTTCCCTTTGTAGGTGACCTTTCCTTTCTTTCTATCTGTCTTTAACATTTTTTCTTTCATTTCAACCTTGGAGAATCTTATTATTATATGTATTGGAGATGACATTCTCATGAAGCATTCTGCAGTGTTTCTATGCATTTTCTGAATTTGAATATTGGCTTCTCTAGCTAGTTTGTTCTACAGAACTAAGAAGTTCTCATGAATGATGTTCTGAAATATGTTTTCCAAGTTGCTTTCATTCTCCTCATCTCTTTGAGGGATGCCAGTGAGTCATAGACTCAGTCTCTGTATGTAATCCCATATTTCTCAGAGGTTTTGTTGATTCCTTTTTATTCTTTCTTCTTTATTTTTGTCTGACTGTCTTATTTCAGAAAGCCAGTCTTCAAGCTCTGAGAGTCTTTCTTCAGCTTGGTCTATACTTCTGTTAATACTTATGGTTGCATTATGAAATTCTTATAGAGTGTTTTTCAGTTCTATCAGGTCAGTTAAATTCTTTTCTATACTGACTATTTTGTCTGTCAGCTCCTGTATCATTTTATTGTGATTCTTACCTTCCTTAGATTGAGTTTCAACATTCTCCTCAATCTTAATGATCTTCATTCCTATCCATATTCTTAATTCTATTTCTGTTATTTCAGCCTTAATCATCCTGGTTAAGAACTAGTTTCCCTTACTTACTGGAGAACTAGCATGGTTATTTGGATAAAAGACTGGTTTTTTGAGTTGTCAGAGTTCTTGTGCTGGTTCTCTCTCATCTTTGTGGGCTGATGTTTCTTCAGTGCTTGAAGTTTCTATCCTTTGGATTTTTTTGTTCTATTTGATGACCCTAAGTGTTTGATTGTAGTATAAGGTGGGTTCAGTCAACTGGCTTCATTACTAGATTTTAGGGGGCCAAAGCTCATCTCAGGACTCCTGGACTGTGTGCTGTAACTCTCAGGGACTGGTATCTGGCCTGGCTTTGATCTCTGGCTCCTCAAGTTTAGGAACCTGTAGTGCTGGAGGGGCCAAGGTGCTCCCGGACCACTGGTCACAACACTCCAATGAGTGGTGCCAGCCAAATGCTTCATAGGGTGGTGGTAATGGGTTCTATCCTTATTTCCATATGCCAGCAGCAGGAGCAGTGGCAGTGCACGGTATACAAACTGGTCAGCTGCAACAGGGTGCTACAGGTGCTGGGGTGCCAGTCTCCTTGTGGGCTTTCACAGAAGCAGTGGTGGCAGTATTGATCAGGAGTTGAGGGTCCCCACCAGACTGTGTGGACATTCTCATTGGTGGTGGTGTTAGCATGGGGGTGGGGCGCTGGTGAGTGCAGGACTGTGTGTACCCTTTGTTTATGTTCATGTTGGTGGCAGTGGCTGCTCAAGGCTGGGGGTGGATCTGCTATTTTCCATGCCTAGTTTCATGCTGGTGACCCTGGTGCAGGGGTGGGATGCTGGAGGGGTGGGGCTGGCAAGCTCTGTGCCTGCCAGTACTTTCATGACAGTGGTGATGCAGCAGGGGGAGGGGGGAGCCATAATGCACACACATCAGCAGCAGTGGTGTGGCGGGTGCACACCAACATGCATTCTAGCAGGGAAGGGAAGGCTTGGCCTGCCTGTATACACACATGCTGGCAAAGTGATGTGAGTTGGCCATGGATGAGTATCTGCAGGCAAGGCAGCATGGTGGAGGCTGCAATATGGGGAGGGCGCAGGCGGACTGGTACATGTCCACGAGCAGTGGGACAGTGCTCTCCTGGAGCCTCTCTGCTGGAGCACTCTGCCAGTCAGGCACAATATGCCAGTGCAGGAGCTATGATGCAGACCCGAGGAGGTAACTTGGGGCTGCACTGCAAGTAGGTGTAGCCAGACTTGGTCCCTGGGAGAGGCCAGCAGACTCAGACTCAGAGGCCTTACAGGTCCTTTCTCATGGTCAAGACTGCCTTGCCTTGCAGAATTCAGGTCTGACAGCTCCCCTAAGCCTAAAGTCTCTTATGGGAGCAAGTCGAGCCTAGGGAAATGGGCATCCCTGATCATGCTCCACTACAGATGCTTCCTCTCCAAACCCTTTGTGCTCTACCCTGGCTGCAGTTCTGTCCCCACTGCTTCCCTAAGCAGCTTTCCCTGCCAACTCAAGTGTCCATGGTGGTCACAGAATCTCCTCTTGCCAGAATTCCAGAGTCCTACAGCAAAGGCAGGTTGCTCTTTGCCTGTTCAACTCACATCATCCTCAGGAGTCATTGGGGGTCAAGAGGAGTGCTGGTGCATGGTAGTCCCATACAGGGTTCCAAACTTCCTCACCCTTCAGCCCAGCATTTGTGTCTTCCCTACAACTACTTTCAATGCCTTCCCTCTGAAGATCTGCTATGAGTGTGCCAGTCTTCCTGATATCACAGTTCCTCAGTAGGAGATGTTCCTCCTGGTTGCATCCAGTCAACCATCATAGCAGGAATCCCTCAATGCCACCATTTTTGAAGTAGTTTATAATGTAGCAATTAATCACTAGAACAAAAGGAGGAAAAACTATAGGTGTTCACTTTGCTATTTTGACCCAGGAGTCTCATAGATTCCTTCCAATCATGACTGTTCCTCTAAAGCAAGATATTTTGGAAGTGGGAAGGGAGCAGATTTCCATGAAATGGGGAACATATTGAGAATATTTATGTGGTTTTAATTCTGATTCTAGCTTACAGTTGAACTTAAGCAAGTCAGTTCATCCTTGGGACTCAATGTTTTCATCTAAAAATTTAGACAACTGGGTCATGTGCTGTATATTTTCATTGCCTTTTATAGGTACACCTTCACCCTTCTGTATCTAGCTCTATCTGGGAGGTTGATCTGTAAAAATAGCATCCATAGGTCCCTTGACTTTCTGATTTCCAATTGAGTTTGGCCTATGGGCAGCCCTGGCAGTAGACTGGAGAAAAGGAGAAGATTGACGTTGAATATTTACTTCCTCAGCTCTTTCTCTGGGTTACTGTTGAGCTGGCCATGTCCCTCAATTGAGTTAACAACTCCTCTCCACTATGTATGACTCTCTCTTTCCAGGCAGGTAACCATGTCCTCCCCTTACTCCTTCAGGCTTAAGGGTGGTGACTGCCTCTCACTATTACTAAGTCTGGAGTACTACATTTATCCCTCATCATTTCCCTATATGCTTCCCATGTCTTTGCAATAAAACTCTCCTGGAAGTATCCTATTTTAGACATGCCATCTGTTTCCTGTAATGAACCTAACTGATACATTTCAGATCACCTCTAGTATTCCTACATTTAATATTGTATAATTCTATGAAGGAGCCTTTTACCAGGCTTTATTATTTGTTTTCAATGCAGAAACCAGCGTTGAAAAGTTTCAGTAATCCTGGCAAGACATATAAAACACATTTTTGTTAGCCAGTGCCTACACAGCTTGTAAGTACATCCATATACATAATAGCCATCCATTTTCACCATTCACTTGATGATGATGATGATGATGATGATGATGATTATTATTTGAGACAGAGTTTCGCTCTGTCACCCAGACTGGAGTGCAGTGGCACCATCTTGGCTCCCTGCAAGCTCTGCCTCCCAGGTTCACACCATTCTCCTGCCTCAGCGTGCCAAGTAGCTGGGACTACAGGTGGCCACCACCACGCCTAGCAAATTTTTGTATTTTTAGTAAAGACGGGGTTTCACCGTGTTAGCCAGGGTGGTCTCGATTTCCTGACCTCGTGATCCACCCGCCTCGGCCTCCCAATTATTTTGAAAAGAATCTAGAATTGGCTTTTTCTGTTGTTTCAACTAAAGTTTAGTTTTTTGACAAAGAAAATTCACATAATGAACAAAGGTAGAATTGATTGTATTAGTGGCTGTCATTTTCAATGAAAATGCTCTCTGAATGGTAGTGTGGCTGGAATGAATGACATGACCTATCTGTCCTTTCTCTGTTATCCATACAAAAAATTGTTTTGTTTGCTTTGAAATTGCAGTGTATTTCTATTTATAATTCTGCCTTCTTCTTAAAATCTCTGTTAAGAAAAATTGGTCATTTATACAAATGCGTAAATTCTCAGGACCATTAATTTTAAGATTTTCCTTGTGTTGGAATTTTTAGTGTTTACTTGAAGTAAGTTAATAATATGCTAGGATTTAGAAATATTTTTATGTAAATATATAGTTGGATTATAACAAAATATGGTCAAAATGTGGAATACATAGGATAGAATATCATTATCATGAAAGCAGTGTTCTCAATATTTGAGTCATCTGACAGTTTACTTCCATGGTAAAGTACTGCTTATTCTCACTGAGATTAATTTCCTAAGGAAGCAGGTACTTAATCTAATAATTTACATTGCAAGGAATCTTCAATTTTCTTCAAAAATTAAATTGATAAAATAACAGTTAGGATGGAAAAAATCTGAAAGTCATTTTCCAGGTTATGGAAGGTCAAATGGGAAATACTAAGCAAGAGTATTATAAAATTTATAATTGTAAGGCTTTATTTAGTGTATTTATATCAAATATCTTATTTTATAAGTAGAAAATGAATTATATTAATTTTGCCATGGGTCACAAAAAAAACCTTTAATAATTTTTTCGAAGTGGAAAAGTATACAGGTTTCATCTGACACAATAAAATTAAACCAGCATTTTAATCATCCAGAGAATTTAAAGATGCTCTTCTGATGAATGATGATGCAATATAACAAAATGTCATAGAAAATAATTAATACCTTTTAATGATGATAAAATTCAAATTAGATATAAAAATAAATGAACTCAGTTGTAACTCAAGAAACTTAAAACTAATTACCAATTAAATTTAAGAAAAGAGAAAGAAAATAATAGTATAAAGAATATTAATAAATTAAAAATAAAAACAGAGTAGATTTGGTAAATGCATATAGCAGTTTATTATGGAAAATTGTGTGACAAAAATACTTAGAAATCTTAGTGATGGTTAAGCTAAGAGAAAATAAAACAGTAACAGACTGTCTTGGGGATTTTAAAAAGGAATAAACGCATCATCGAGCACAGAATTTTAAAAGCTAATAGGAGGCTATTACAAATAAATCCCTACAGAAAATTTGAAAATCTAAATTAAAGTATTAATATTTTTTGAAAACACAAATTACTAAAATTTATTTTAGAAGTATAAATCCAGAGGAGAACAAAAATTATGAAAGGAATTGCAAATATTGTTAAGTACCCATAAAAGTTTCTAGAAATACACAATGTGTAGGAGTACACACACACACCACTCATACACAAAGATGGCAATTATCCATGGAGATACTCTGGTAGTATGATGGAAAGTTAACTTTCAGTTTTGTCCTAGAAGAAAACCTAGGCAATACCCTTCAGGACACAGGCATGGGCAAAGACTTCATGTCTAAAACACCAAAAGCAATGGCAACAAAAGCCAAAATTGACAAATGGGATCTAATTAAACTAAAGAACTTCTGCACGGCAAAAGAAATTATCAGCAGAGTGAACAGGCAACCTACACTACCCATCTGACAAAGGGCTAATATCCAGAGTCTACAAAGAACTTAAACAAATTTACAAGAAAAAAACAACCCCATCAAAAAGTGGGCAAAGGATATGAACAGACACTTCTCAAAAGATGACATTTATGCAGCCAACAGACATATGAAAAAATGTTCATCATGACTGGTCATCAGAGAAATACAAATCAAAACCACAACGAGATACCATCTCACACCAGTTAGAATGGTGATCACTAAAAAGTCAGGAAACAACAGATGCTGGAGAGGATGTGGAGAAATAGGAACCCTTTTACACTGTTGGTGGGAGTTCAAATTGGTTCAACCATTTTGGAAGACAATGTGGCAATTCCTCATGGATCTAGAACCAGAAATACCATTTGACCCAGCAATCCCATTGCTGGGTATATATACCCAAAGGATTATAAATCATGCTACTATAAAGACACATGCACACATATGTTTATTGTGGTGCTATTCACAATAGCAAAGACTTGGAACCAACCCAAATGTCCATCAGTGATGGACTGGGTTAAGAAAATGTGGCACATATACACCAGGGAATAGTATGCAGCCATAAAAAAGGATGAGTTAATGTCCTTTGCAAGAACATGGATGAAGTTGGAAACCATCATTCTAAGCAAACTACCATGAGAGCAGAAAACCAAACACTGCATGTTCTCACTCATAGGTGGGAGTTGAACAATGAGAACACATGGACACAGGGTGGGGAATATCACACACTGGGGCCTGTTGGTGAATGGGGGGTGGGGGAGGGATAGCATTAGGAGAAATACCTAATGTAAATGATGATTTGATGGGTGCAGCAAACCAACATGGCACATGTATACCCATGTAACAAACCTGCACGTTGTGAACATGTACTGTAGAGCTTAAAGTATAATAAAATTAAAAAAGTTAACTTTCAGTTTTCTATTGTGTGAATATTTCCAATGCATAAGTATTTCTATAAATAAACCTGGACAATAGGAGTTTCTCAAATTGGTGCTTTTGGATCCCAGGAAATCCTTATATATATATCCTTTGTTGATTTAATTAGTTGTTTGTGATACTTCTTTTAATGCATTTATTAAATTTTTTGAATGGGGCAATTTTCACATCATTTAAATTGTTAAAGTTCATATAACAGTGAATAATGAAAAAGTGTTTTATCTGCACATTTTTCCCAATTTTAACATGTATTCCCAATGGCTATAATTTTTATTTTAGAGTTTTATTATCTACATACAAATTACTACAAATAAAGATTCTTATTCTTTCCTTCCTTTTTATACACATATTCCATGCATTGTATTCCACCTGGCTTTCTTCATGAAATTAATCTAGAAACATTTTCCATATTAGTACAAAGAGAATGCCATCTTTCTTTTACAAAGTTGAATAGTGTGGTAATGCATGATGATAACTTAAAGAGTAGTGCCCAGTATAGAAACATCTGGATTGTTTCCATTTATTTGTTATTTCAAACAGTGCTGCAAAATGTAGTCTTGCATGTATACATACCAATAATTTTGAATGTCTGAGGTTCACTCCCACCGGTGGAATTTGGAGACCAAAGGATGTTTGCAATTTAAAACGTAATAACTATAGTAAAATTGTTCCCCATGGAGATTTTTAGCAATTAACAGTTTTACTAACAATACATGAAAGTGTCTGTTTCCTCACAGTGAGAAAACGTGCTCAGATTGCAGCAAGTTTGTTGGGCAAAGGAAACAGATATTGGAGTCAAGGACACTGTGTTGACCAATGTTTGCAGGGGAGTATACTGAGGAGCAGGTGACAAAGAGAGAACCTCCAGAAAACTACATAGTGATCCTTTTGAGTCTTTAGTTGAATACTTAACTGTGTGCAATAAGAGACTCCCCAAGACATGACAGAATGATGGTATTGAAGGCTGTGAGATGTGTAGATATTCCAAAGTCCACATAATGGTGGAAAATATTGGAGTTTTGACCAGCCAAAGTAGTGACATTGCACTGAACCTCTGGGCATTAAGTTAAGAAACAAAAATATTACTCCTAAGAGTAAAGCTAATTAAGCCCTATTGTAAAATCTATTCTAGACACAGCATAATGCAGTTCCAAAATAATTCTTGATAAGATGAAAGACCACAAAATCCAGACTTCTAACAATATTGTATCAGTAATGTTTAGAATTAAGCCTAATAATATATTAGACATATGAAGAAATAGGAACAGACATCCCATAACCAGAAGAAAAATGTTAATAGAAAAAGAAGAAAACTGACATAGATGTTGCATCAACATAATGGCCACTACAGAAAAAAAAAAAAAAAAAAAAACAGTGGCTTAAAGACTGACCCAAATGCACTTTCAACAATAAACAGATCATCCAGACATAAAATCATTAAGGAAACAGTGGATTTGAACTACACTTAAGACAAAATGGACCTTACAGACATATAAAAGATACTCCACCCAACAACAGCAGAATACAGATTCTTCTCAAGCACACATCAACATTCTCTAGGATAGATTAAGTTAGGCCACAAAAGAAGTCTTAACCAATTTAAGACCATTGAAATCATATCAAGTAGAGTTTTTGACCACAATGGTATAAAACTAGAAATCAGTAACAGGAAGGAATTCAGAAAAGTTACAAATAAAAATTAGACAACCAATGGGCCAAATAATAAAAAGAGAAATTTAAAAATATCTTGAGACAAATGAAAATGGAAACACAATAGACCAAAACTTATGGAATGGGACAAAAACAGTTCTAAAAGGGAAGCTGATGGTAATAAATGCCTACCTCAATAAAGAAGAAAGATCTCAAATAAACAACCTAATATTACACCTGGAGAAACTAGCAAAAAAGAAACTAACGCCCAAAATAGTAGAAGGAAGGAAATCATAAAGATCAGAGCAGAAATACATAAAATAGAGATGTTGGCTTTTTGAAAAGATAAAATGGACTTATATTTAGCTAGACTAAGAAATGAAAAAGAGACATACAACTGATACCACAGGAATGGAAAGAAACATAAGAAACTACTATGAACAATTACACCCCCCCAAAATTGGATAACCTAGAAGAAATGGACAAATCTCTAGAAATAAACAATCTACCATTATTGAATCATGATGAGATATAATCTGAACTGACTAATAATAAGTAAAAAGATCTAATGAGTAATAAGAAGTTGTTTATCAAAGGAAAGCCCAGGAACTAATAGTTTCACTAATTCTATCAATTTTTTTTCTTTTTCTTTTCTTTTTTGTTCACATGAGGTCTTGCTCTGTTGCACAGGCTGAAGTGCGGTGGCATGATCTCAGCTTACTGCAACCTCTGCCTCCTAGGCTTAAGTGATTCCCCTGCCTCAGCCTACCAAGAAGCTGGAACTACAGGTATACACCACCAGACCTGGTCATTATTACTATTATTATTATTTTTATTATTGATATGGGGTCTCACCATGTTGCCCAGGCTGGTCTCAAACTCCTGGTCTCAAGTGATCCTCTCATTTCAGCCTCCCAAAGTGTTGGAATTATAGGTATGAGACACCGTGCCCAGCCTACCAAATGTTCAAAGAATAATTAACGCCAATACTTTTCAAACTTTCCCAAAAAAATTGAAGAGGAAGGAATACTTCCAAACTCATTTTAGGAGACAAGCATTACCCTGATACTGAAACGTGAAAATTTCCTCCTAACCCCCGGCAGGGTGTGAGATGCGGGTGTGGCTCATTTCTTCAGCGCCCCACTGCTCAAACCTCTGGGAGAACGTACATATGGGCATGCTGTGGGGTTCCAACCCCAAGGCAGTGTCTAGGGGTGAATGTTATAGCTCCTGAAGCCCCAGTGGGCATGTGTTACAGGATACCCTTTTAGTTTGCCATCTATAGGTGGCTTGTGTTAGTTAGCTCAATTAGACTCCCTACCTTGCTGCAATATCGGAGGGCCTTCTGTATCCCAGGGTTTCTTGCGTTGGTGCATCAGAAGAATCAGATCACACATGGGCTTGGAGAATGAGTGCAAGGTTTTATTGAGTGGAAGTAGCTCTCAGCAGATGGGGGAACCAAACGGGAAATGTTTTTCCCTTGGAGTTTGGCTGTGGGCCTGACTCTTCCTTGACTGCTCCAATCAAACTCCATGTCATTCCACCAGTTGATGGCCTGCCGGCCTGCCAGTGCCCATTGGTATGCCCTTCTGCCAGTGTGCTCTCAATGACCAGCCACTTGTGTCTTCTTCCACTGATGTGTCCTTCATGATGTCCAGCCACTCGTGTATCTGCCTGCTAGGGTCTCTGAGGGTTTACAGGCACAGAATGGGGGCATGGTGGGCCAGGGAGGTCTTGGAAAATGCAACATTTGCACAAGAAGGCAGGAGTGCCTGTCCTCACCTAGGTCCATGGAGGTGTAGCCCTAGCCGGGACCACAACCTCTCTCTACCCAGCACTTCTCTTCCCTCTTTCCATATCATTTAAAGGGGCCACACTCTTCCCTTCCCAGCACTCCCATATCAATACTAAAAACAGACAAGGAAGCTACAAGAACAGAAAATTATTGGCAAAAATTCCTAATTAACATAGATATAAAAATTATCTACAAAATATTAGGAAAGTGAATTCAACAGTGTATTGAAAGGATAATACACTATTACCAAGTGGGATTTATTCTAAGATTCAAAATGCTTTAATATACAAAAATTTATCAAGGTGCTACACCACATTACAGAATGGACAAGAACTATATGGTTATTTCAATAAATACAAAAATAGCATTCGACAAAATTCAACACCACTTCATTATACAAACGCTTAACAAATTTGCTTTAAAAGAAATATTTCTCAACACAATAAAGGCCATATATGAGAAACCCAAAACTAATATCATACTCAATGGTGAAAAGTTGAAAGCTTTTCCTCTAAGATTAGGAACAAGAGAGAATGGTTACTATCACCACTTCTGTTCAATATATTACTGGAAGTCCTAGCCAGAAAAATTAGGGAAGAGAAATAAATAGAAGGCATCCAAATTGGAAAGGAAGAAATTAAATTGCCTCCATTTTTAAATGACATAATTTTATATATTGAAAACCCTGAAGATTCCTCAAAAACTTTTAGAACTAGTAAGTGGATTTAATAAAGTTGCAAGACACAAAATCAACATACAAAAATTAGTGACATTTCTATATGCTAACAACAAACTATCCAAAATGGAAATCAAGAACACAATCTCATTTACAATAGTATCAAAGTAAAAAACAATAAATTTAACCTAGGAGATGACAGATTTGTCTGTACACTGCAAACTATAAAACATTAATTAAAGAAATTGAGGTAACACAAATAAATGGAAAGTTATTTTATGTTCATGGCTTGGAAGAATTAAGATTGTAAAAATGTCTATAATATCCAAATTGATCCACCAGTTCAATGCAATCCTTCTCAAAATTCCAACATTTTTCAAAGAAATAAAAAGCAATCCTAAAATTTCTATGAAACTGGAAAGGATTCCAAATAGCCAAAGCAATCTTGAGCAAAAAGAACAAAGCTAAAGGCAACACATTCTGGTTTCAAAGTCTACTTCAAAGCCATAGAAATCAAAACAGTGTGGTACTGGCCTAAATGCAGACATATAGACCAATGGAACTGAATAGAGGGCTCAGAAATAAGTCCACACATTTACAGTCAGTTTATCTTCAGCAAGTTGTTAAGATCACACAATGAAGAAAGAGCAATCTTTTTAATAAATGGTGTTGTGAAAACTGAATATTCACATGCAGAACAATGAAATTGGATCCCTATTTCATCTTATTTCACTCTTATAATCCAATTTCACAATATCCAGTGTATATGAAAAGATGTTCAACATCCTAATAATCAGAGAAATGTAAATTAAAATCTCAATGAGATTATCACCTTACACCTGTGAGAATGACTTTTATTAAGAAAGACAAAAAAGCAGCAAACATTGTCAAGAATTTGGTGAAAACGGAACTCTTGTACACTGTTAGTGAAAATGTAAATTTGTGCATTCATTATCAAAACAGCATGGGGTTTCTAAAAAAGTTAAAAATAGAACTATCGTGTGAGTTAGCAATCCTACTTCTGGGTATATATCCAAACGATATGAAAGTAGTATGTTGAATAAATATCTATACTCTCATGTTTATTGCAGCGTTATTTACAATGGCCAAGACATGGAATCAACCTGGGTGTCCATCACCAGATAAACAAATTTTTAAAAATGTAGCATATACACAATGAAATAGTAGTCACACTACACAATGAAATAGTACTCAGAAAAGAGAGAAATACTGTTATCTGTGACAAAGCAGATGAAAATGGTGGGCATTATGCTTAATGAAATAAGCCAGATACAGAAAGACAAATACTGCTTGATCTCACTTATTTGTAGAAAAATAAAACAATTGAATTAATAGAAGCAGAGGGCAGAATGATGGTTACCAGGGGCTTCAAAAAGGGAGGTGGTTAGGGGAATAAAAAATTGTTGTTTAAAGGTACAGTTTTGGTTACACAGGAGAAATAAGTTCTGGAGATCTGTTGTACAGCATAGTGACTATAGTTAATAGGAATAGATTGTATACCTAGAAATTGCTAAGAGAATAGATTTTAAATGTTCTCATCACAAAAAAAGAGGGACTCCTCCCTAACTCATTTTATGAGGCCAGCATCATGCTGATACCAAAACCTGGCAGAGACACAACAACCAAAAAAAGAAAACTTCAGGCCAATATACCTGATGAACATCGATGTGAAAATCCTCAATAAAATACTGGCCAACCGAATCCAGCAGCACATCAAAAAACTTATCCACTACAATCAAGTCAGTTTCATCCCTGGGATGCAAGACTGGTTCAAAATCAGCAAATCAATAAATGTAATCCATCACATAAACAGAACCAACGACAAAAGTCACATGATTATCTCAATAGATGTGGAAAAGGCCTGCTGTAGCATTCAACATCTCTTCATATTAAAAACTCTCAATAAATTAGGTATTGATGGAACATATTTCAAAATAGTAAGAGCTATTTATTACAGACCCACAACAAATATCATACTGAATTGGCAAAAGCTGGAAGCATTCCCTTTGAAAATCTGCACAAGACAAGGGTGCCTCTCTCATCACTCCTATCTAACATATTTGAAGTTCCAGTCAGAACAATCAGGCAAGAGAAAGAAAGAAAGCATATTCAAATAGGAAGAGAGGAAGTCAAATTTCTCTATTTGCAGATGACCTGATCCTATATTTAGTAAACCCCATCATCCCAGCCCAAAAACTCCTTAAGCTGATAGACAAGTTCAGCAAAGTCTCAGGATAGAAAATCATTGTGCAAAAATCATAAACATTCCTATACAACAATAACAGACAAGCAGAGAGCCAAATCATAAATGAACTCCCATTCACAATTGCTACAAAGACAATAAAATACGTAGGAATAAAGCTAACAAGGGATGTGAAGGACCTCAAGGAGACCTACAAACCACTACTCAAGGAAATAATAGAGGACAACAAACAAATGTAAAAACATTCTATCCTCATGGATAGGAAGACTCAATATTGTGAAAATGGCCATACTGCCCAAAGCAATTTATAGTTCAATGCTATTCCCATCAAACTACCATTACACTCTACACAGAATTAGAAGAAAAAATACTTTAAAATTCATATGGAACCAAAAAAGAGCCCACATAGCCAAGACAATCCTAAGGATAAAGAACAAAGCTGGAGGCAACATGCTCCCTGACTTCAAACTATACTACAAGTTTGCAGTAACCAAAACAGCATGGTGCTGGTACAGACATATAGACCAATGGAATAGAAGAGAGACCTCAGAAGTAGGTCTATATATTGGTTTGTGTAGACCAATGGAACAGAATAGAGACCAATGGAACAGAATAGAGACCACACACCTACAATCATCTGATCTTTCACAAATCTTTGAAAAACAAGCAATAAACAATTCCCTATTTAATAAATGGTGCTGGGAAAACTGACTAGGCAAATGCAGAAAATTGAAACTGTACCCCTTTCTTATATTTTATACAAAAATTAACTCAAGATGGATTAAAGACTTACATGTAAGCCCTAAACCATAAAAACCTTAGAAGGGAACCTCGGCAATACCATTCAGGACATAGGCATGGACAAAGATTTTACGATAAAATTGCCAAAAGCAATTGCAACAAAAGCTAAAATTGACAAAGCAGATCTAATCAAACTAAAGGGCTTCTGCACAGCAAAAGAAACTATCATTGGAGAGAACAGGCAACCTACAGAATGGTAGAAAAATTCTGCCATCTACCGATTTGACAACAGTCTAATATCCAGAATTTCAAGGAACTTAACTTTACAAGGAAGAAACAAACAACCCCATCAAAAAATGGGTGAAGGATATGAACAGACACTTCTCAAAAGAAGACATTTATGCAGCCAACAAACATATGAAAAAACTCAGCATCACTGATCATTAGAGAAATGCAAATCAAAACCATAATGAGACACCACTTCATGCCAGTCAGAATAGCGATTATGAAAAAGTCAAGAAACAACAGATGCTGGTGAGGCTCTGGAGAAATAACAATGCTTTTTTTTGTGGGAATGTAAATTCTTTAAACCATTGTGGAAGACAGTGTGGTGATTCCCCAAAGATCTAGAATCAGAAATAACATTTGACTCAGCAATCCCATTACTGGGTATATACCCAAAGGAATATAAATCATTCTATTATAAAGTTACATACACATGTATGTTTATTGCAGCACTATTCACAGTAGCAAAGACATGGGACCAATCCAAATGCCCATCAATGATAGACTGGGTAAAGAAAATGTGGTACATATACACAATACTATCCAGCCACAAAAAGGAGTGAGACCATGTCCTTGGCAGGGACACGAATGAAGCTGGAAGCCATCATTCTCAGCAAACTAACATGGGAACAGAAAACCAAACACTACATATTCTCAATTATAAGTGAGAGTTGAACACACAGGAACACATGGACACAGGGAGGGGAACAACACACACCAGGGCCTATCGGAGGGCAGGGTAGGTGAAGGAAAGGGAGAGCATTAGGACAAACAGTTAATGGCTATGGGGCTTAAAACCTAGGTGACAGGTTGATAGGTGCAGGAAACCATATATACCCATGTAACAACCCTACACATTCTGTACATGTATCCTAGAACTTAAAGTAAAAAAATAAGTAAATAAAGAGAAAAAATGGGATTTACCAGAAAAAAAAGAAGAAGGAAAGCCTCATCATCCAAATCAAAGTACAGGAAAAAAAGCCATAAGAAAATAAAAACTAAAACTAAAAACAGAGCCTAAATTATTGGAGGAAAATATCAAGTGGTCTAACCTATGTGAGATGGGAGTTTCTGAAGAAAAGGAGAAAGAGAAAGAGGCAGAAAAATATTTGCAGAGATAATGGCTTCAATTTTTCAAAATGTGATGATAAATATCATATTATATACCCAACATTCCAATATATGCCAAAATAGGATACACACACACAATCACAAACAGTTATTTATCTCTCTGTTTGACTTTTACTTTTTCTAATTCCCCACCTAGCCACATTATAGTCAACTTGTTTAAAATAAAAGATAACAGATTCTTAAAGAGAAAATAATAACTTAAAAATAACTAGAGGAAAATATATACTACAGACAGGGACATGATGCTAAGAATTACTACTGAGTTTTTATTAGAAACAATGTAAGCCAGTAGATAATGGAATGACAACTGCAAAGTACTGAAAGAGAAGAAAAAAAAATTTCTACTTAGAATTCTGTAACCAGAAAAATATCTTTCAAAAAGTACAAGAGAAGAAAAAAATTGTCTACTTAGAATTCTGTATCGAGAAAAATATCTTTCAAAAAGTACAGGAGAAATAAATACATTTTAGATAAACAAAATATAAAATCATTCATCACCATTAGACCTGTGCTAAAATAAGTTCTAAAGGAGATTCTGAGGCTGAAAGAAAATGCCATAACATGAAAACTGAGATCTACGTTTAAAAAAAAATCAAAAGCACTGGAAGTGAAAAATAAGTAGAGAGATTTTTTCTCATTAAAATATAGTAGAGGCTTTCTTCTCTTTAAAATATTTTCTAAAAGACAATTGTTTATTTAAAGCAAAATATATAGCAATGCAGTTGGAGATTTATCGCATACGTAGGTGTAAGATGTATGACAACTATAAACCAAAGGAAGAAAGTGAAAATATAATGTTGTCCAATTTCCTAAATTATACATGAAGTAGTGTTTTTAAAAGGTGGTAAGTTGAAGATGCTTATTGTAACTTCTAGAGCGACCACTAAAAAACAAAATATAAACTAAAATAAATAGCCAAAAATCCATAAAGGAGAAAAAAATGGAATATAAGAAATATTCAGTTAATTTTTTAACAGCAGAGAATATAAAGTAATAGAAAAAAATAAAAAATAAGATTTAAATGAAAAGCAAGTAGTACAATGATAGAGTTAAACCCAATCTTATTTAAAAATTCCATAATATGTAAATAGAGTAAACAATTAATTAAAGGGCAAAGATTTCCAGATTGAATACAAAAGAGAGATAGGTTAAAACTAAAAGAATTAAATAAAATACTAATACGTCATGCAAACCCTAAAAAGTAAATTGGAGATGTTATGTTAATATTGTAAAGATACAATTCAAGAAGTGTGTTCCTTGAGATAAAGAGGGGATTTCATAATGATTAAAAAGTTCATCATTCAAGAAGAAATAAAAACTATGAATGTTCATGTACCTAATTACAGAGCTTCATGATACATAATGTAAAACTAAAGGAGAAGGAGTCTAATACACAATTATATTTGGAGATTGTTAACCATTTTCTCAAAGATTTAGGATAAATGTGGACAACGGAAGGGTATCACTCACCAGTAGTGTGCAAATTAGTGTTCCCACTGTGGTGTCAAAATCATTTCCCTCCTAACCTAAGAGAAGCACACATCCTCATATATATCTGTGGCTGACTGCGTTATCAGTGTTTAATTATAATGGCAGGACAATCACTTGTCATATGTTCAAGAGCTGTAACTGACATGCATCTTTTTAGATCTAAGCAAACACATCCTCTACGTGCCCTGTGCTCTTTTCTATGGAGCAATCAAATTGATATACTTAGAGGCCTAACAACTGTATCCTTACCTCAGGCTCACTTCTTTAGAGAGGGGAAATATACCCAGAAGGACAGCTAGGAGAATTTGAAGACGTACTTTTAAGGACACAATGACTACAAATCTTCCATAAAGGAAGTAATAAAAAAAAAAAGGCAGATTCATACATAGAAAGGGAATATCTTCTTTTAAACCATACTACTCATGACAGTCAAAGAAATAGCCATAAAATGTGTATACTGAGCTAGAAATAAAGCTTAATAGAAATATTTTGGAGAAATGTTAAATTTAGCCTGCTTCCTATAAAACACCATCATTACGAGCTTAGGGAGTGGGCAGAGGGACTTCTGCTCAGCTGGGAATGCAAGCAGCCCCGAGGCAACTTTGTGACTGAAAGCACAGCTGGCATGTGTTCACCAGTAAAAGCCATTCTGGGAGAATTCCCAATGTTTTATTCAAATCTCTGTCAAAGAGAAAAGCAGTCAGACCTGAAACAATGGACAGTTCTACCTGGAAAGCTGAGTTCGCAAACCAAAAACACTGTGAGTGTGTTCCTAACATTTATTTTATTAAGTGAGGGAGTGAAGTTTTGGGCAGAGACCAAAAATAAAAATAATTGTTAAGTAAACATACATTTGGTAAGAAAAACAATGCTTTTGCAAACGTCTCAAATGACTGTTTTGTTTCATTTTATAATTATAATGTTACGCATTGTAAAAAATCAAATAGAGAATTATAAAATGGAAAGCTTAGAAAACTCTGCATTTGTATACATACCATCCTTTCTATTTTTCTTTTAATTTCCCTTTGTTGTTAGGCAGCCTGAGTATGAATTTTGGTTTCACTATTTAATGGATAAATAATGTTGGGAAAGCTACTCAAGTCCTCTAAGCTTAATTTCTCTCATCTATAATAATGCTGATAGGACCTTGCTAATAAGGTTGTTTTGCAGATTAGTAAAGACAATAAATGGAAAGTGCTCAATAACTGTTGGTTATTATGGTACATTCAATATTACACATATTATTTATATGTAGGTTTATTTATATATTCTGTTTTATGATTTCTTTTTTCACTCAACAATATCCAAATAAACTTCTGAGAGGTCACCACAAGTTCACTGGAGAAATGGGGAAAGAAAGATGCCAGTGGAAATCTTCCATCTAGTTTAGTCTTTATTTCTTAACATTCTTCTGTCACAAGGTCTTCTCATCTTTGCCAATTATAGAAAGCCATTAATTCAAAACCCATTAAAAGCCACCTTATGATCAAGCTGAATTAAATTTTCCAGCCCAGGCATACTGATGTAGCTGAAACACGAGATGGACAATCTGGAGTTGAAGATCCCAACTAGCTTTCGTGTTCTCAAAGGAGTGTGCTGAGAAAAGACCCCACCCTGTTCATTTTAAACCTTGTACTTGTACTTTCCTTTGAAAACATTGAACTTTAGATTTATTTGACTGAAAAACAGATCTTAAATTTTCCCCTCAAAAATTTTTAATCAGGATGTTTCCAACTCATTCCTTTTATTTTAGGAATGGAAGTAAAAGCATATGTATACTAATTCTGTCATTGCTTATTTAGTAGAGAAGGAGTAGATGCTAGCTTTATCAATAGAAAATTAAGTAACGATATAAAATTATAAATACAGCTACTAGAAAAACAAAGATGTCTCAAGTAATCAGAAAGAAACACACATACGACAAAGAAGACCACTTACTGAAAGATAAAACAATGAAATAAATGGTAAAAGCAAAAAGAAAAAAGTGAAATAAGGCGTGTATGAAGATGCTCAGACTGAATCACACAGCAACACCTGAAGTTGTGCCAGACATAAAAAGAACACCTAATGAAATGACTATGAAAGGAAAAAAATTGAATGAATAGGCAAAGACATGAGAGGCAAATGCAGAGGAAAAATAATTCCAGATCTTAACATATCAGAGGCCTGAATTCAAACCAGAATAATTAAATGAGAAAAAGAAGGGCACCTTATAATGGTAAAAGTTGTAATCAGTAATAAAATCTATCATTTACAAATATGCACGTACCAAAGAACAATGCATCAACCTACAGAAAGCAAAATATATAGAAATACAAGGAACAATGGGCAGAAACATAGCATCAGATAGAAATTTCAATTCACCGCTCTCAGTCCACAATAGTTCAAGCGGGTTAAAACTGTATAAAGATAAACAAGCCTATATTAGTTAAGTAATAAATTACTTCTATCTCATGTGTAAATTTAATAAATACTTCTATTTAATGTTGAATCCTGAGCTAGAAAACAGAGTCCGTGAAACAGTCGCAAAACTTAACTGTACATTAGACCACAGATAAAACATCAATTTCATCCCTAAGTAGAAATGTACAGATACTAATTACAATTTAATAAAATTAGAAATTAAGTATGAAAATATAAAAAGTAAAAACAAGAATCTGTAACATCTGGAAATTTAAAGTTTCTCTTAAAGGACTTTGTGTTAAAATAAAACTCAATTAAAAACTCAGAACATTTTAAAAGTGTTAATTAAACAACCAGCTTAAAGTTATGGATACAACTAAAACAATTGTCAGAGAAAAAAAGTATGGTACTAAATACTTATATCAATAAGTAAGAAATAATGAAAATATGTGAATTTAGCCAGAAGTAAGAAGTCAAATATTAAAATATATAGAAAGCTTAAGCACTGAATTTAATTAAGTATAAAAAGAAATAATACATTAGAAAACATAACAGGGTAGAACACATAAATCCTAGAGCTAGTTGTGAAAAATAAAAAGGTAAATTAAAATATAAACATGTAAAATATAAGAAACATAAAATACAAAATATAAGAAATTTAAAGTACAAAAATTAAAAAATCTAAAACAAAAGACAATACAAAAATATTTTAAAATATTAAAAAAAAGAAACTTAATTTATGCAATAAATTTGAGAACCTACATAAAAGAGATACACTTCTAGCAAAATATAAATTTTAAATTATTTTAAAGTAGAAATTGTCCTGAACAGACTAATTGTTACAGAAGAAATTTTAAAAGTCACAATAAAATTATATCTAAACAAAAAACACCAGGTTCAAATAGTTTCATAAGGAAATACTACCAAAACATGAAGGAACAGATGATTTAAAGTCATGTAAAATATTTTAATCTAGAACGTAAAAAAATTTATAAATTTTTCAGCATGTGTAAATATTGTTT
>NW_012098099.1:5868079-5871825 GCF_000951045.1 Mandrillus leucophaeus
TCCAGCCTGGGCGGCAGAGCGAGACTCCGTCTCAAAAAAAAAAAAAAAAGAAAAAAAAGAAAAAAAAATATTGTTTCAAAAATCCTACAAATATTAAAAAATAAGTGAATCACAATATCAACGTAAAAAGCTAATAAGCAAATTAATATAAAAAATAATGTACTTTCAAGAAATTCATATAGCAAGAACAAGTGGACACAATTCTAGAAATAAGATAATTGATCAAAAAACACCTATTGATAATCTAAAGGGAAAAATGATCATAATATCATCCTCATAAGATTTGAAAATGCAGTTGATAAAATTCAACATCTTTTCTTGAATAATATTACCACCATAAATTATCCATTTGTCCCTCTGCCTGGTGTCTCTACCATCACATTCTAAAATGTCTTCCTTTACTAACCATTTTCACAGTTTCCAGTGTTAACAGTTCACCTCTCCATTTTCAGTTGCTTGGTCTATTGCTATAATCTCTTTCCTGGTCTTTTGAATATCTCTTGCCTCTGGAATCCCTTGTCATATATCTTACTCCTCAGCTTAAAATTCTTCAACGGCTTTCCTTTATACTTAGCACAGGATTCATGCCCTCAAGATGGTCTGTGAGCCCTACATGACCTTATTTTACACCACTTCCCCATAACTCCCTGTGCTCCCAACCATCATGATTGTCTTTCTCATCCTGGAACTGCTCAGGCTCATTCTGCCTTAAGATTTTTCAGTTCACCATTTCTTACTGTAAGACATTTCCCTGAAGTATTTTTGTCACTCAACTTTCTACTCAAATGCCATTTCTCATATGTTTTTTTCTAACTACTCTTCTCCTGCCTAAAGTCCTCCTTTGTATTATATTACATTCTTCATAGAACTTTATCTAAAATTACCCAATTATTTGTTATTGTCTTTCTCCTCCAATTAGAATGAAAGCTCAATGTAAGTAGCATCATTCCTTTTGCTGCCTGAAGCCAGAGCAGTGGCATCCTGCAGCTGTCAGGGAAGAGGATGGGATCTTTCAGTCTTTGGGCTGGGTTAAGGCAAGCTTCGGACCTCTTCAGGAAGTGGCTGCCTATGCAGAGGATGAGGCTTGGTTGGGGCAAATAATGGATAAACATGAATTACACAATTGTCAACCAATAGTCCTGATTTCAAAATTACAGTATTTAAAATCGAATATAGAAAACATATTTAAAATAAATGCAAATCTGAAGGAGTATAACCAGCAAATATTAAAAATAAGTTTAAATCCAAAACCTCAACACTTAAAAATGTTTCAGTAAGCAATGAAAGGTTTAATGAGGAAAAAAAAAAACAAACCTTGTTGGTAGGCAGCAAGTGTTATTTGTACGCACATCATTTCTCTTTGTTCATAAAGACCATTCTTTTATTATTTATGCACAAAAATCCACACCATGTTTTCCTTCCCCACTTACTTTTTTTTTTTCTCTTGTCTTTGTTATTTTTTTCTCTTTGGCTTCTTTATGTAAATTGATGATTACATTAACATCTCTGGAAAACAGGGTTCAGGTGCAGTGGTTCAGAACTCGTAACTATTCCATCAGATCTGACATGTGGTAATGTTTTTCTATAAAATGCACTGGATTTTAAATAAGGCAGCTACAAGACAGGAATATTTGTATGTTTATATGTGTGTGTGGCAGGTATAGAAAAACATTGGCTGTTCTCTTTTTTGTTTTCAAATTTCTCTACTCCCCATGAAATTCCTCTAGGGTATATTAAATAATGAAAAAAAATCACAATAGCTACAATTTAGTAAGCTCTTCTGTCAGAATATGCACTCTTTTATCATCACAACAATCTCATGAAGGAGACATGAAATTGGTTAAACGATGTGCTCCAGGTGACATAGCTGACATTAATAAGTAAATAAAGCAAAATAATCAGTAATAACCCACAGTCAAAGTGCCTGGACTCTGAGTTGAAAGACCTTAGCAAAGTAGCTGCCAGTGATATAAATATAGGGGCCTTTGGATATATCTCTTGTTCTTCAAAATACTTTTCCTACTAATTTGCAGATGCTCGAAATTTTTTAGTAGACTTTATCTTATAGAGCAGCTTTAGAATCACATATATATTGAGCAGAAAGTATAAAGAGCATCTTGGCACAGGATGCTGTAACAAATTACCATTAGACTGGGTTGCTTAAACATATTTCTCATAGTTCTGGAGACAGGGAAGTCCAAGATCAAGGTGTTGACAGATTCAGTCTCTAGTGAGGGTACTTCTCCTGGTTTGTATGCTTCTGTCTTCTCATACCCCACATGGCAGGAAGAGAGTGAGAGAGCTCTCTGGGGTCTCTTTTATAAGAGCACTAATCTCATTCATGTGGGCTCTACCCTCATGACCTAATTACCTTCCAAAGACCACACCTCCTAATGTCACTATATTGAAGACTAGGATTTCAATATTTGAATTTTGAGGAGACACCAAACAATTGATAACGGAAAGTTTCCACATACCCCTTTCCACCAGACACACAGAATCCTATCAATATCCCAAACCAGAGTGGTACATTTATGACAACCGATAAACTTATATTGACATATCATTTTTACCCAAAGTGTATAGTTTACATTAAGGTTTACTTTTGGTGTTGGACACTCTGTGGGTTTTGACAAATGTATACTGACATGTATTTACCACTACAGCGTCATACAAAATAGTTTCACACTGTAAAACTCTTCTCTGCTCCACCTATTCACCCCTCCATACTCCTTCACCTCCAGCAACCACTCATCTTTTAGTAAAAAGTCTTCATTTTGTCTCTTCCAGAATGCTATATAATTGGAATCATATGGTGTGTAGCCCCTTCAGATTGGATTCTTTCAGTTAATAATATGCATTCAAGATTCCTTCATGTATTGTCATGGCTTGATAGCTGATTTCTTTTTAGTGCTGAATAATATCCCATTGTTTGTATGTTCCACAGTTTACTTGCCAATTCACCTACTGAAGGACATGTTGGTTGCTTCCAAGTCTTGGCAATTATGAATAAAGCTGCTATAAACATTCATGTGCAGGTTTTTATGTGGACATGTTTTCAATTCAGGAAATATCTGCTGCTCTTCAAAATACTTTCTATACTCACTTGCTGATGCTTGAAACTTTTCTAAGGAGTTACAGGAGCTTCCATTTTGAAATAATTAATGAGAATTACAGTGCAAAGTCTGTGGCAGAGGTGATGCTCTGGGGCCACACTGACACTTACATGACTACATCTGAACCTTTCCTAAGAGTAGATGTTAGGACAGCTGTGTATCAAAAATAAAATTACAAAAGCGATTTCCAGAAATTGCAAAAATGTAAAAAGTATAAGGAAAGGGGATCAACTTACATTACACAATTTTTATCCTGTATGTTATTTAATTTGTTGCTGAGGCCAATTTTTTTTTAATTCTTCTCTTGTCTTATCCTTGTGACTCTGTCTCTAGATGTCTTCCTTTGGAACTGAGCAATTCATAAACTTAGCTTCTGGCTTCCAAACTCTTCCTGACCAAATGATGCAGCAAAGTTTTGTCTTTTGTTGATACAAAGATAGAGAATACTCACATCCATATTCGACCCATCAGGAAACACTAATCATTTTTTACATTTAAAGGGAAAAAAACCTCAACATTTTAAATCCTTTTATTTTAAAAAGACCCTTGTGATTTATGTATTTGAAAAGGCAGAACAGCAACACTGCTGCAGATACAGCATTGCTCACCAAATATTACTTGTACATCTCC
>NW_012098099.1:5871875-5877083 GCF_000951045.1 Mandrillus leucophaeus
CAATTCAGGAAATATCTCCTGCTCTTCAAAATACTTTCTATACTCACTTGCTGATGCTTGAAACTTTTCTAAGGAGTTACAGGAGCTTCCATTTTGAAATAATTAATGAGAATTACAGTGCAAAGTCTGTGGCAGAGGTGACGCTCTGGGTCCACACTGACATATACATGACTACATCTGAACCTTTCTTAAGAGTAGATGTTAGGACAGCTGTGTATCAAAAATAAAATTACAAAAGCGATTTCCAGAAATTGCAAAAATGTAAAAAATATAAGGAAGGTGGATCAACTTACATTACACAATTTTTATCCTGTATGTTATTTAATTTGTTGCTGAGGCCAATTTTTTTTTAATTCTTCTCTTGCCTTATCCTTGTGACTCTGTCTCTAGATGTCTTCCTTTGGAACTGAGCAATTCATAAACTTAGCTTCTGACTTCCAAGCTCTTCCTGATCAAACGATGCAGCAAAGTTTTGTCTTTTGTTGATACAAAGATAGAGAATACTCACATCCATATTCCACCCATCAGGAAACACTAATCATTTTTTACATTTAAAGGAAAAAAAACCTCAACATTTTAAATCCTTTTATTTTAAAAAGACCCTTGTGATTTATGTATTTGAAAAGGCAGAACAGCAACACTGCTGCAGATACAGCATTGCTCACCAAATATTACTTGTACATCTCCGTATTTCCCAGGTTCACTTGCAGCTGAATTAAGGGCACATGACTAATACTATTCAATTGGCTATGAATCAAAGTAAGATGACATTTCCAATCCAAGAAAGGTAAGAGAGGATGGGAGTTCTTCATATACTCTCTTTATTGCGGAAACCTGGAAGCCAAATGTAGAAATGGCTGAGGAGCCTGTCTGATGAGTCATTGCATAGAGGCGAGCTACTCTGCAGGGTCTTACACCTGCATCAGACTTCTCAACTTGTTACTGCTTCATAGTCTAGCCTAAGCTGAGTAATACAACTCATCCAAAATCCCAAGGTGGAAGTCTTCCTCTCAACACTGTCTCTCAGTTTTCCTTCTAGAAGGGAAACAATGTTACCACTTCCTTAAATATCATTCCAAAGATATTCTATACATATGCCAAGAAATAAACTACTTCTCTCTCTCTCTCTCAAAAACAAAACAAAACCCAATAGCATACATAGTATTCTGGGCCTTGTTTTTTCCCCTTTACAATATATCTTAAGGATTATTTCATAGCAGTAAAATAGAGCTTACTGACTCTACTGGTTATATTTTGTATCTTCCTACTGTTTCATTTTACCAATTTAATAATTTAATATTGTAGGTACAAACATGCAAATTGTTTCCATTTTTATTACAAACATACAAACATTAGCACACTGCATAATCTGTCCTTCAATCATTTCATACGTGATACAAATATGTAGGTCTAAAATGTCCCAAAAGTGTAATTGGTAGGTCAAAGGGATACACACACACACACACACACATATATATACACACACATATGTATATAATTTTGGTGACTACTGCCAAAATTTTCTCCATAGAAATTATACCAATTTACACTCCCAATAACGTCATATGAGAGTATCTCTTTCCATTCAACTTTACCAATGACATTAATCCTTCCAATCCATGAGCATGGAATGTTTTCCATTTGTTTATGTCATCTCTTATTTCTTTCAGCAGTATTTTATAGTTCTTTTAGTAGAGCTCTTTTAGCTCCTTAGTTAAATGTATGCCTAAGTGTTTTGTTTTGTTTTGTTTTGTTTTTGAGATGGAGTCTCTGTCTGTTACCCATGCTGGAGTGCAATGGTATGATCTTGGCTCACTGCAACCTCTGCCTCTTGGTTTCAAGCAATTCTCCTGCTTCAGCCTCCTGAGCAGCTGGGACTACAAGCACACACCACCACACCCAGACAATTTTTGTGGTTTTAGTAGAGAAGGGGTTTCACCATGTCAGCTTGGCTGGTCTCGAACTCCTGACCTCGGGTGATTGACCTGCCTTGGCCTCCCAAAGTGCTGGGATTACAGGTGTGAGTCACTGTGCCAGGTTGGAATTATATTCTTGATTTGGCTTTCAGCTTGAACATTATTGGTGCATAGAAATGCTACTGATGTTGTACATTTATTTTTTTATCCTGAAATTTTACTGCAGTCATCTGTCAGATCCAGGATCCTTTTGGCAGAGTCATAAGGGTTTTCTAGGTGTAGATTCATATAATCAGTGAAGAAGTACAGTTTCACTTCTTCTTTTCCTACACAGTCAATGCTATTCTTACCGAACTACCAATGTGATTTTTCAGAGAATAAGAAAAAGCTTTTCTAAAATTCATATGGAACTTCGAAAGAGCCTGAATAGCTAAATCAATCCTAAACAAAAAAAACAAAGCTGGAGGTACCGCACTACCCCTCTCCAAACTACTCTAAAAGGATACAGTAACTAAAACAGCATGGTGTTGATACAAAAACAGATACATAGGTAGATGGAACAGAATACAGAACCCAGAAATAAGGTCACAGACTTACAACCACCTGATCTTCAAAAAAGTTGGCAAAAATAAGCAATGGGGAAAGATGTATCTATTGAATAAATGGTGCTGGAAAAACTGGCTGTCTAAATGCAGAGTAATGAAACTACCTATCACCATACACAGAAATTACTCAAGATGGATTAAAGACTCAAAATGTAAGATCTCCAACTATAGAAAACATAGAAAATATCCTTTAAACATCAGCTTTGGCAAAGAATTTATGGCAAAGTCCTCAAGAGCAATTGCAACAAAAACAAAAATTGGTAAGTGGGACCTAATTAAATTAAAGAGCTTCTGCACAGTAAACAAAACTATCAGTAGTAGAAACAGGCAACCTATAGAATGGGAGAAAATATTCACAAATTACACATCTGACAAAGATCTAATATCCAGGATCTATAAGCAACTTATATCAATAAGCAAAAATAAATAAATAAATAAATAAATAACCCATTAAAAAGTGGACAAAGGACATGAACAGACACTTCTCAAAAGAAGACATGTAAGTGGCCAGCAAACATATGAAAACATGCTCAACATCACTGATTAGAGAAATGCAAATTAAAACCACAATGAGATATCATCTAAAATCAGTCAGAATGGCTATTATTAAAAAGTCTAAAAATAACAGATGTTGGTGGGGCTACAGAGAAAAGGGAATGCTTATACACTGTTGTTGGGAATGTATATTAGTTGAGCCACTTTGGAAGGCAGTTTGGAGATTTATCAAAGAACTAAAATACAGTTACCATTTGACCCAGCAATCCCATTACTGGGTAAATAAATTGTTCTACCAAAGGTAGAACTAAAGGTAAATAAATTGTTCTACCAAAAGGACACATGCCCCCATATGGTCACTGCAGCACTATTCACAACAGCAACGATATGGAATCAATCCAGGTGCCCATCAACACTGGCTTGCCTAAAGAAAATGTGGTAGTATGTACATAGAATACTATACAGCCATTAAAAAAAGAGAATCGTGTCCTTTGGAGCAACATGGATAAGGCTGGAGGCCATTATTCTACGTGAACTAAAGTAGAAAATGTAAACCAAATACTGCATATTCTTACGAGTAGAATATATTAATAAACAGTGGGTACATATGGACATAAACATGGAAACAGTAGACACTGGGGATTGTAAGAGGGGTTCAGAAGGGAGGGGGCAAGGCTTGAGAAACTACTTATTGGGTACTGTGCTCACTACCTGAGTGACAGGTTGAATTGTACCTCAAATCTCAGCATCATGCATTATATTTTTGTAAGAAACCTGCACACGTATTCACTGAATGTAAAATAAAAGTTAATCTGGAAGCAGATTTTTCAGTGGAAACCTTACAGGCTAGGGGAGAGTGGCAGCATGACATATTCAAAGTGATGAAGAAAAAAGAAATCCTTAAATAGTATACCCAGTGAAAATGCCCTTCAAACGTGAAGGAGAAATACAGATTTTCCCAGACAAAACAAAAGCTGAAGGGTTTCATGAACATCAAACTTTTCCTACAAGAATGCTAAAGGAAGTTCTCCAATCTGAAAGACAAGGGTGTTAATAAGCAATAAACCATGTGAAAAGGTAAAACTCACCGGTAATATTAAGTACACAGAAAAACACAGAATAATGTAACACTGTAATTGTCATGCATATTTTGAGTAAAATATTGTCAATTCAAAATCTACTCATATTTTGAGTAAAAAGACTAAAAAAACGAATAAAAAGCAATAACTATGGTAACTTTTCAAAAAATAGAATGTGCAATAAGATATAAATGAAAACGCTAAAAAGCATGAGGACAAACTTCAAGTGTAGAGTTTTTATTAGTTTTCTCTTTACTTATTTGTTAGTTTATGTAATCAATGTTTAATTGTCAGTAGTTTAAAATAATGGATTATAAGATATTATTTGCATGCCTCAAGGTAACCTCTAACTGAAAACTGTACAACACATACATAAAAAATAAAAAACAAGAAATGAAAGCATACCAAAAGAGAAAATCACCTTCACTAGAAGGAAGATGGGAAGGAAGGAAAGAAGGAAAGGAAGACCAGAAAACAAGCAACAAAATGGCAGGAGTAAGTTCTTACTTATCAATAATAATATTGAATGTAAATAGACTAAATTCTCCAATTAAAAGACACAGAGTAGGTAGCTGAATGGATGAAAAAGAAAAGGCCCAATGATTTGTTGCCTGCAAGAAACACTCTTCACCTATAAATACACACACAGACTGAAAATAAAGGGATGGAAAAAGATATTCCATGCCAATGAAAACCAAAAAAGAGCAGAAATAGCTATACAAATATCAGATAAAATAGATTTTAAGACAAAACTATAAAAAGACACACAGGAGATCATATAATGATATGGTGAATTAAGCAAGAGGATATAACAACTGTAAATATATATGCACCCAACACTGGATCACCCAGATACATAATACAAATATTATTATAGCTGTAGAATGAGACAGACTCCAATACAATAATAGCTGGAGACTTCAACACCACATGTTTAGCACTGGGCAGATCATCTAGACAGAAAATCAACAAAGAAATATTGGCCTTAACATGCACCTGAGACCAAATGGACCTAATAGATACTTACAGAACATTTCATGAAATGGCTGCAGAATATACATTCTTCTCCTCAGCACATGGATTATTGTTAGGACTAGATCATATGCTAGGCTA
>NW_012098099.1:5877773-5886499 GCF_000951045.1 Mandrillus leucophaeus
TAAAAGAAATAATAAAGATCAGAGAGGAAATAGACAAAATTGAAATGAAACTAAAAGAAAGCATTGGGGAAACTTTCAAAGACAGGAGTGGGCAAAGATTTCTTGAGTAATACCCCATAGGTATGGGCAACCAAAGCAAAAACAAAATAGCATCACATCAAGTTAAAAAAGCTTTTGCACAACAAAGAAAACAATCAACTAAGTGAAGAGACAGCACACAGAATGGGAGACAATACTTGCAAACTACCCATCTGACAAGGGATTAATAGCAAGTATAAACAAAGAGCTCACACAACTCTTCGGGAAAAAAAATCTAGTAATCTAATTTTTAAAATGGGCCAAAGATCTGAATAGACATTTCTCAAAAGAAGACATAAAAATAGCAAACCGGCATATAAAAAGGTGCTCAACATCATTGATCACTGTAGAAATGCAAATCAAAACTGCAATGAGATATCATCTCATCCAAGTTAAAATGGCTTTTATCCAAAAGACAAGTGATAACAAATGCTAGCGAGGATGTGGAGAAAAGGGAATCCACTGCTATGGATGGGAATGTAAATTAGTACAACCACTATGGAGAACACTTTGGAGGTTCTTCAAAAAAAAACTAAAAATAGAGCTACCATATGATCCAGCAATCCCACTGCTGGGTATGCACCCAAAAGAAAGGAAATCAGCATGTTGAAGAGATATCTGCACTCCCATGTTTATTGCTTTACTATTCACAATAGCCAAGATTTGGAAGCAACCTAAGTGTCCATCGACAGATGAATGGATAAAGAAAATATAATACATACATACAATGGATTATTTACTCAGCCATAAAAAAAGAATAAACTTCTGTCATTTGCAGCAACACGGACGAAACTGGGGATCATTATGTTAAGTGAAATAAGCCAGGTGCAGAAATACAAACATTGCACATTCTTACTTATTTGTGGAGCTAAAAATTGAAACCATTGAACTCATGAGCATAGAGAGTAGAAGGATGTTTACCAGAGGCTGGGAAGGGCAGTGGGGAGGATGCTGGGGAGATGGCTAATGGGTATAAAAATATAGTTAGATAGAATGAGTAATATCTAGTATTTGATAGCACAACAGGGTGACTGCAGACAACAATTATTGTACATTTTTAAATAAAAGGGTATAGGTGGATTATCTGTAACATAAAGAAAGGTTAAATGCTTGAGAATGGATACCTCATTTACCCTCATGTGACTATCACATATTGTATGGTTGATCAAAACATCTCTTGGACCCCATAAATATATACATCTAAGATATACCCACAAAATTAAAAATTAAAAATTAATTAAACCTTGGAAAAATACACAAAAATACCCTTACAAATGCACTGCCATCACACAGTTTTAAATTAAACACTTTATTTTGAAATATTGGAGATTCACATGCTGTTTTAAGAAACAATACAGAGATCCCATATGTTCTTTACCTTGCTTCCAATTGTGACATCTTACAAAGCTATAGTACACTATTACAACCATAGTTTCCACACAGATGCAGTCAGGATACACGGCACTTTCCATCACTCCAGTATCTAATACTATGCTTTCATAACCACATTCACTTCTTTCTCATCCCAATCCCCTCTGTAATGCCTGGCAGCCACTCATCCGTTTCTATAATCTTGACAATTCAAGAACGGTATATTAATGGAATCGTGCAACATGTAACCTTTTGTGGTTGACTTTTTTTGTCTCGGCACAATTCTCTAGAGATTCATTCTAGTGTTTGGATGTGTTAATCATTTGTTTCTTTGTATTGCTCAGTAGTACTCCATGGTATGAATGTAACTCACATTTAAGATTTATACATTAAAGGATAACTGGATTGTTTCTAATTCAGGGCTGTTACAATAATGCTGCTATAAACATTCACGCACAGGTTTTAGTGTAAAAATAATTTTTATTTTTCTAGTATAAATGCCAAGGAATGCAATTGCTGGGTCATCTGTAGTTAAATGTTTATTTTAGAAAATTGTTTTCAGTGGGCTGTACCATCTTACATCCTGCAAGCAATGTATGAGTGATTCAGTTTTTCTGCATGCTTCCCAGCATTTGTTGTTGTGGCTACTTTTTATTTAAGTGACTCTGACAGGTGTGTATGATATCTCATTGTCATTTTTAATTTGCATTTCCCTAATTAGCAAGGGTGTTGAACATGTGTTTATATTTTATCTGTGTATCTTTTTTGGTGAAGTGTTTCTTCATATTTTTTTCTTCAATTTTTTAATTGGATTGGATTTTCTTTGTATTTTTAGCCCAATTACTCTTATTATTAACATCTTATATTAGTTTGACACATTTGTCACAATTAATAATCTAACATTGATACGTTGTGTTAACTAAAGCTTATATGTTCGTATGTTATTCAGATTCCCTTAGCTTCTACCTAACATCCTCTTTCTGTTCCACAATTCTACTCTTGACACCTACATTTACAGTAGTCCCCTCTCATCTGTGGGACACACTTTCCAAGACCCCCAGTGGATGCCTGGAACTGTTAATAGTGTCAACCCCATATGCACTAATTTTCCCTATACATACATAACTATGATAAATTATAATTTATAAATTGGACACAGATTAACACTAAGAACAAAAATTGCTTGTTTTTATCAGGTTGTTGACGATCAGATGGTTGCAGATGTGTGGTCTTATTTCTGAGTTCTCTATTCTGCTCCACTGGTCTATGTGAGAAAATACTAAGGCCATTAAAAAATTAGAAAATTTTAAATAATATTTGAGTATAATAAAATCAGAATATAAAAATGATTAATAAATTTGATTCTATACAATTTTAAAAATATTCTTTATTATAAAAACCAGCATAAGTGAAGTCAAAAGTAAACAAGAAACTGTGAAGGAATATTTTATAAATTAAATCAGAAACAAACGAGTAATTGACAAAATAAATAGTTTCTAAAAATCCAAAATATAAATTTTTCTAAACTTAATTGATTTTCTTCAGTAATATCTAAATTTTCCTACTACAGTAGGAAGTCAAAACAAGGGTAAGTCACGGTGCTAGTGGTAGATAATACTGAGAAACAGTGTGATAGTGATCCATAGTTAGGAACCAGGAAAAGTAAAGACAGATCCTGCTGTGCAAAGGCATGGTAATTCACATCACTCACAAGACACAGTATCAGCAATAAGGATGATAGATGACAGCTCAGGAGCATAGGAGAAGCAAAGGCGCCAGATCTCCCAGACAGGGCTGGCTTCACGGGCATGTGTATTCATTCTCACACTGCTATCAAGAAATGTGTGAGTGGGGTAATTTATAAAGAAAAGAGGTTTAATTGGCTCCTGGTTCTACAGGCTGTACAGGAATCATGGCTAGGGAGGCCTCAGGGAACTTTTACTCAAGGCAGAAGGCAAAGCTGGAGCAGGCATCTTCACATGGCCTGGAGCAGGAAGGGGTGGTGGGAGGTGCCACAGACTTTTAAACAACCAGATCTCGCAGGCACTCATTCGCTATCAGGAGACCAGCACTGAGGGGGAAATCTGCCCCCATGATCTAATCACCTTTCACTAGGCCCCATCTCCAACAATGGAGATGACAATTCCACATGAGATTTGGGTGGGGACACAGACCAAAACCATGTCAACGTGCAACCATTGCGGTTGCTCAGGGTCCCACTCAGAAGATTCCCATGCTTAGTGTGTGGCCACCACTTTGAGATTCTTAAGAATTTTAGTTTTTTAATAATTTGTGGTTTTTAAGTGAAGGCAAATGGGACCATGGGGCATACACCGAGGGGTTCAAGTTCAGACTTGTGTGCAGTGTGGATTCTTACCACCTTCCCACTCTCCCTCCCCACCTCCCACTTCCCCCATATGGATTCTCAGACTCCTGTCCCTCCAACTCTTAGCATTCTAATTACACCTGGCTTTCTCCTCCTTGCCCTGACTGCTGCCACCCTCCTTCCCCTGTTGGGCTCTGGGCACTGGTATAAAAATGATTGGGGTCAGCTGTGTGTGCCCCATGGCATCTCAGTGTGGATATAGAGGTGCTGTCCCTGCTGCCACTTCTCCCGTGGTGTGTCTGAACAGCCAGAGGTCATGTCTTGGCTAAAGCCCCCTCTCACCTATCCCTAATCCAAGTACCAAGCACATCATAGCATGGAGATCTTTGGGTGTTGCCAATATTCTATGGATTGGTGTGGCATGTTGTGGGAAGGAGAGGGACCTGGATGTACGTCCCTAGACCCCACCATAGGCCAAGGCATGGCACACTGGTCCAGCTGTAGGCAAGAGGGGGAATCTGGGAGCCATCAGACCTGAGTGAGGGCACAGGTGTCCCACATTATGTGGTGGGGCCCACAGGCAACTGGGAGGGACTATATACACCCTGAGAGAAACCTTGTGCCCAGTGGCACCTCCTTGACAGCCTCCATACCTAGGAGACCCTTTCTTCCTATTTCCAACCTCCTTAAACCTGACATATGTTTGTCTTTTCTGGCCAGTTTAAAGCATCTTCCAGTGACGAGCCAGGATGATAGCATTATTTGGGATTATTTTTATAGTTCCAGCTATGGGTTAATGTGTAAATATTTGCATTTAAAATGGGCATCATGCAATATAAAGATGTATACTTAAGTTCATGCTAATAATTAAAACTTCTGACTTTCTTTTGCTTAAATGACTTTAAATAGCATGTAGAAACACCATGACGGACTACAGAAGAAAGAAAAATGCTTCATGTATACTTTAATGACACTTTACTCACCCTGATATTTGAACAGAGGGCCCTACATTTTCATTTTGCCCTAAATCCTAAAAATTATGCAGCCATCCCTGTTCCCAGGCTCTTGATAAATCCACAGACAGACCTGCCTGGATGGAAGGGGATGGACATGAGGCAAGAGCACCATAGAATAGAAAATCCTGTCCCAACCTCTTTACGTATTTATCAGCCACCCAAAGGGAGTAGGAACACCCTTTTAAATGTATGTAACAGGAATGTAGCATGAGGCTTTTAACCCACAAAGCAGTCCCAATGGTTAACGGTTCATGACCAAGAGGTTTCATCTCCTCAATGCCAAGAGCCCTCAGGTATGAACAAAACTGTATATAGTTCAGTCTCAGATCCAGATCAGTAGAGTCAAAGAAGACATGGGAATTTTGATAAAATCTGACAGGTCCAGAATAGTTCCCAACAGTTGTTTGTATGGGCTCTGATATGCTTTGGCTGTGTTCCCACCCCAATCTCATCCTGAATTGTAGCTCCCATAATTCCCACGTGTTGTGGGAGGGACCCAGTAGGAGGTAATTGAATCATGGGGGCAGGTCTTTCCCGTGCTGTTCTTGTGATAGTGAATAAGTCTCACAAAATCTGATGGTTTTATAAATGGGAGTTCCCCCGCACAAGCTCTCTTGCCTGCCACCATGTAAGATGTGACTTTCTTCTTTGTCTTCTGCCATAATTGTTAAACCTCCCCAGCCATGTGGAATTGTGAGTCCATTAAATCCCTTTTTTCTTTATGAATTACCCAGTCTCAAGTATGTCTTTATTAGCAGCATGAGAACTAATTAACACAGGCTCCTTGAGAAAGTTTGATGCTGGGACATCAAAAAGTTTGGCTTTATTCCAAACCATGGTTACCAAAGACACAAGCCACTGGTTGGTTTACTGACTGGTTAGACCCTCAGTAAGTCAGACCATAACTAACTTTATTTTAATGATTCAAGGTCATCATTATTAAAGCAAATATGTGACGTGAGAAGCTAAATGAGATATAAATTTATGACTTTTCTTAAAGAGAACCAGCATTTAATAGTAAATCCTATATTTAGAATAAGTCTCTAGCAAGACCCTGAAGCAGGCCCAGGGTTCTCACTCTTGGGTATTTGGGGCAGAAGACCACTGTGTTTTACTAAGGGATACTAGGGAGGAGTCTCTTCAAAGAAGGGAGGGCTCAAGATCTTTATTTTCAAGCTCCAAGTTAATTAAACACATCCATTGGACTGAGTGATCCTGATGGAGGCCACCCGGAAGAAGGCACTGGGGTCTCCAAAAGGAAATAGATCGTTAAGTGGGGGACATCTTGATTTGGGGCTCCAGGCTCTACACCAAGATCAAATCTATTGTAGGAAGAGCTGGTTTGGAGCCTGTTTTTGGCTCAGGTCATGTCCCTTCTGAATCTAGCTGCCTGGATGCTGTGAATTTGCCTGGAAGAATACCCACATGTCCACAGGTTGAAAGAGCTGCATTACTGCAGAACTGGAGCACTGGGAACCCGGGTTTACCCTGGCATGAAGCACCCATAGCTGAGAGTGATGCTAAGGAGACAGACATTTTCTCCTGTATCCTGAGGAAACACTGTTATTTTGGATGGTGACCATGGCCCTCTGTGTTTCAGCAGTTGACTGCATCTTGATTTGAGCCTCTGGACTTCCTATTGTTGCTGCATCAATGTGTGGCTGTAACAGTAGCAGCAGCTGTTGATAATGGTCCCTTTGGGCAGACTGACCAGACATTCCAGTATCTTCAACAGGAGTGTTACTGACAAGATCTGTTGCTTTTAGACTAAGTAATCACCCCTGGGATTCTTTGCCCTGATATGGGTAAAGGAGACTGAAAGAGAAAAATAGATTTTCATAATCAGCAAGATAGGGACCTGGAATTATTATAATATGAACTTGAAATGTGAATTTTTCATTATAAATTGGTGAATCAAGATGTGCCACTTAAATATAATGTTGTATTGTATTAGTTTCCTCTTCCTGTTTAACAAATCAGTATACATTTCGTGGCTTAAAATAACACCAATTAATTTTTTCATGGTTTTGAAGTTCAGAGTCCTGAAATCAAGGTGTTGGTCAGGCTGGAATCTTTCTGAAGGCTGTATGGGAGAAGCCATTTCCATGCTTTTTTCCACCTTCTAGAGGCCACCTGCATTCCTTGGTTTGTGGCTTCTTCCTTAATACTCAAAGCCAGCAGTGTAGCATCTTCAAATCTCTCTTTTCCATCCTCACGTCTCCTTCTCTAACTCTTCTGCCTCCCTCTTGGTGAAGACCCCTGTGATTTCTTTGGGCCCACCAAGCAAATCCAAAACATTATCCTCATCTCAAAATCTTTAATTTAATCACCCTTCAAAGTCTTTTTTTCCATGTAAGGTAACATATTCAGAAATTCTGGAAATTTAGATATGGACATCTTTTGGGGACCATTCTCCAACTTACCACAAAATGATGACACTCTTTATTCCACTTGTAAGTGAGGGACTGAGCATTTGCCTCACACTAAATGCCCTGAGGTTGCTCTGGTGTGAGAGCATCTATGTCTCTCATTCATTTTTCATTCTGCTTTTACTGCTTAGCATACCTCTCTCCCTTTAAGGCTGTTGATGTTTATTTCTTGTTGCTTCCAGCTATGTCATTCCTAAATTGCTGCTGTTAGAGAAATCAGACAGCAAAGTTTGTTGGTTGCATGACTATAATAAATGAAAATAGATTTTTAAATGTAGGTCTGAAAGACATACCTGTCAACCAGGAGGGGCACATCTTGTATGTGTAGCTTACTTGATATGGAGTATTCAAATGGAAAATAGCAAAATTCCTGAGCTACTGTAATTAAGGGATGTTTAAAAGTATACAAATTGACATCAAGACATTTCCCCAATTTATAGCTTTTATCATATTGCCTTGATGTTTTTTCTGGCATCTTTTAAATATTTATTTACTAGCAATTATGTAATCAGCATTTTGATGTTTCTGTTTCAATAGGAAATCAAGGTCTCTTAGCCCTTTTTCCATATTGTGATTGGTAATAATGTCTATTAATGTCCACTATGCAAGCTGCAAATTGTAAGATGTGTCTGTCTACATTTTATTTTTTACCTCCTTCTCCTAGTTATTATAATTGGGATAAATGAGGATTTTAGATACAGATTGCCCTTACTAATAATCGCAATAATTAAATGTGTTACTTTTCAAAAATTATTTTGACATTTTGCCAGCCTTTATGCTGTATTAAAGCTATTAAAAAGAGAACATGGCTATTTAGTCTAGATTGTGGTGGTAGAAACAGAGAACGCACACCAAAGTATGTTTTGTTAGTCTGTTTGTTTGCTTTAAAGTAATATACTGTTTTTAATTTTTTTAACATCTTAGTTTTAAAGAAGCCAACTAAGTCATGCTTCTTATGGAGGAAAACTTATTAATAACAATTATTTGGACATTGTTATGGTTTGAATGTCCCCTCCAAAGCTCATGTTGAAATTTAAGTATCATCCTAAGGTTATTAAGAGGTAGGATCTTTCAGAGGTGATCAGGTAATAAGGGCTCTGCCTTTATAAATGGATTAACATTGTTATTATAGGAATGGGTTAGTTATGGGAGTTCAGCCACCTTTTTCTCTCTGTCTCATGTGCTTACTTCTACAATCCACCTTTCTGCCATGGAATAACCTCACCAGATGCTGGCACCATGCTCTTGAACTCTCCACCCTCCAGAACCATGAGCCAAATAAACTTCTGTTTTTTAATTAATTACCAAGTGTCTGGTGTTCTTTTGTAGCAGCAGAAAACAGACTAAGACAGACATTAACTACAGGCTTAAGCAGTTTCATAATTTTATATCTGTATGTTTCTAGCACATCTTCACTTTTCCAGGGTTAATTATTTTATCTATTTATTTATTTCAGATGGCTCAATCACCTGTCTCACTGATATGCAAGACAGTTCTTGCATATCT
>NW_012098099.1:5886549-5888961 GCF_000951045.1 Mandrillus leucophaeus
ATCAAGACATTTCCCCAATTTATAGCTTTTATCATATTGCCTTGATGTTTTTTCTGGCATCTTTTAAATATTTATTTACTAGCAATTATGTAATCAGCATTTTGATGTTTCTGTTTCAATAGGAAATCAAGGTCTCTTAGCCCTTTTTCCATATTGTGATTGGTAATAATGTCTATTAATGTCCACTATGCAAGCTGCAAATTGTAAGATGTGTCTGTCTACATTTTATTTTTTACCTCCTTCTCCTAGTTATTATAATTGGGATAAATGAGGATTTTAGATACAGATTGCCCTTACTAATAATCGCAATAATTAAATGTGTTACTTTTCAAAAATTATTTTGACATTTTGCCAGCCTTTATGCTGTATTAAAGCTATTAAAAAGAGAACATGGCTATTTAGTCTAGATTGTGGTGGTAGAAACAGAGAACGCACACCAAAGTATGTTTTGTTAGTCTGTTTGTTTGCTTTAAAGTAATATACTGTTTTTAATTTTTTTAACATCTTAGTTTTAAAGAAGCCAACTAAGTCATGCTTCTTATGGAGGAAAACTTATTAATAACAATTATTTGGACATTGTTATGGTTTGAATGTCCCCTCCAAAGCTCATGTTGAAATTTAAGTATCATCCTAAGGTTATTAAGAGGTAGGATCTTTCAGAGGTGATCAGGTAATAAGGGCTCTGCCTTTATAAATGGATTAACATTGTTATTATAGGAATGGGTTAGTTATGGGAGTTCAGCCACCTTTTTCTCTCTGTCTCATGTGCTTACTTCTACAATCCACCTTTCTGCCATGGAATAACCTCACCAGATGCTGGCACCATGCTCTTGAACTCTCCACCCTCCAGAACCATGAGCCAAATAAACTTCTGTTTTTTAATTAATTACCAAGTGTCTGGTGTTCTTTTGTAGCAGCAGAAAACAGACTAAGACAGACATTAACTACAGGGTTAAGCAGTTTCATAATTTTATATCTGTATGTTTCTAGCACATCTTCACTTTTCCAGGGTTAATTATTTTATCTATTTATTTATTTCAGATGGCTCAATCACCTGTCTCACTGATATGCAAGACAGTTCTTGCATATCTCAGAATATCTTAATGATCTCATAAATCAATTATAGCTTGGTTGAGTATAGAATTTTTTTTCCCTTAAAAGGTATGTGTGCAAGACTTGCCTTAAAATTCTCATAGAAAAGTTTCATTTGTATTTAGTATTCAGTGTGGTAAAGAACAAAGTTTTGGTTCTGTCTTGATCTTGTTTTCTCTATAGGTGATTTTATTATTATTATTATTATTATCATCATCATCATCATCATCATCATCTGATAGTTGATGTCGTTTCCCTGGTAAAGATTCAATTTTATTTCCATCTCGGACAACTTCTACTCAATTATTTATTTTATTCTGCTTCTCTTTGTGCTCAATATTATCCTCCTGCACTACCTATATCATGTGTGCTGGATCTCCTGGATCATTTTTCCTAGTCTCCTGTCATTTTGCTTATGATTATATTCTTATCTTTGTCTTTTTCCTCTGAGTTCTGAGACGATGTTTTGAGTTCAGTTTTTGCCATTTTTTTGAGTTTCTTTCATCATTCAACTTACTAGTCATTACTTGCATAGTATTTTTTAAAAGTTATTGATAAAGTGTATTGTCTTAAACAATTTTTCTGAATATTGAATATTTATTTTCTAACATTTTCTGCCTTTATTCAGTCATTTGGAATGTAATTGAAAACATTAACTACAAAAATTGATATTTACTGTAATTTCTTGTCTTTATTCCTTTCCTTTTGAACGACTGAATCCTTTTACCTGGTGGGTTTTGTTTATTTGTACATACAAGACAGAGTCAATGAAATGTTGCAGCCATGCCAAAGAACCTTCTTCATTTATGTGCAACCTATAGGTCATTGATGCAGACCCCCTCTCCCACACCTCCTGTCCACTATGACAGGAAAGCATCCAGGCCAAGTATAACTTTGGAGTGCGATCCACAGCCTTCACTCTGGTACACTTCTTGAATCAAGGTCAATTTTTTTCACTCTTATGGTCACTCTTTCATCCAGTCCACACCTTTTTAAGGTAGAACTCTGGTAGGGATTTACATCCTCTTATTTCTCAGGTGCATTTTCTCTTTGTGTATGATAAAATGTAAGGGCTTGCCATTTTCTTACCCCAATTGCCTACTCTCCAGCCTTTTCAAAATCTGAATAGCTCTCTTTTGGGGATCTATGGATTTTTATTATATCTTCTTGATTACTTCAATGGATGAGTCAGAGAGAAAAGAAGTCAGAGAGAAAAGAACCATAAGGGTGATCAAATTATCATTCCAAAAGATATACCCAGGGCTTCTTGTACTAGAGTGGCTCTGATAACAAATTAGATATGTCACAAAATTATAAACT
>NW_012098099.1:5889011-5893744 GCF_000951045.1 Mandrillus leucophaeus
AGCCATGCCAAAGAACCTTCTTCATTTATGTGCAACCTATAGGTCATTGATGCAGACCCCCTCTCCCACACCTCCTGTCCACTATGACAGGAAAGCATCCAGGCCAAGTATAACTTTGGAGTGCGATCCACAGCCTTCACTCTGGTACACTTCTTGAATCAAGGTCAATTTTTTTCACTCTTATGGTCACTCTTTCATCCAGTCCACACCTTTTTAAGGTAGAACTCTGGTAGGGATTTACATCCTCTTATTTCTCAGGTGCATTTTCTCTTTGTGTATGATAAAATGTAAGGGCTTGCCATTTTCTTACCCCAATTGCCGACTCTCCAGCCTTTTCAAAATCTGAATAGCTCTCTTTTGGGGATCTATGGATTTTTATTATATCTTCTTGATTACTTCAATGGATGAGTCAGAGAGAAAAGAAGTCAGAGAGAAAAGAACCATAAGGGTGATCAAATTATCATTCCAAAAGATATACCCAGGGCTTCTTGTACTAGAGTGGCTCTGATAACAAATTAGATATGTCACAAAATTATAAACTCTTGCTAATCGAACACTATCCTGCATGGGACACATTTCTGGTATTCTATGTGGAGCTTATCTGTACTATAATAAGTCTCTAAGATGATGTGGCTCTATTTCATTTTATCACCCTCCTTGCATCATCCAAGTTTCATTTTTTTTGGTCCTCCATATGTATTTGTCCATCAGCTTCTTGCTACCAATTTGTTGACAACCAAAATGAGAATTATATTTTCTTGCTGATTTCCAAGCTGCTTAGAAAAGATGTCAGTCTTCTGTCTAGAACCTTGTTTTATAATTAGTTTAGGGTTATGCACATCATAGATGTCACTATTCACTGACTACCTCCTCCTTAATTGCTGTCATCATTGCCTGATAGACCATCTTCAGCATGGCATAAGTCGTATTTGAAAATTTTTCTGCTGTTGAATCATCCTGTTAAAAGTATTTGGAAATCTCATCCTTAAATCGGATCTACCACTTTCCCCAAGTCTAACTCAGCAAGGTCCTTTAAGCAAAATAATTTCACTTTCTATTTTCTTCTCTTTTCTTCTCTCACTCAGGGAAGTTATGAGTCAGACAGACCTGAACTTAGAGAAAGAGGTTGGCTGAGGCTGGGGCCTTTCATCTTCTAGAGAGAATGAACTGTAGAGAAAGGGAAAGGGGAGGGACAATGTGGGAAGGGGGAAGGATAAAGGTGATCGGATTCTTGTGTTTTGAGGCTCGATTTTTATAGTGTGGTATCATAATTTAATTAGACATGCTGGAAGTTTTTAGATGGCCATACTTTCTCACAATCAAATACAAATAGGAGAACCTTCCGAAGCCAAATTAAAATGCTGTTTTGGACAGAAGTACGTTTGGTTTATTTGTGCTATAGTGCCCTGTTGAAAACACTGCCAGACTTATTGAATTTATACACAAAGAGAATTGTAAGGAAAGAAGGACACTGGCATTCACTGAGTATCTTCTACCAGCCAGACATTTAACATGCCATCTTACTTGATCATTTTCAATCCAATGCAATAGGATTTTCTTTACACAATTTTGCAGATGAGGCCCAGAGGGGTTAAGTAATTTGTCAAGGGGCACAAACCTGTGAGTGCCAGAGTCAGGATCTGAATTTCAATTCCCAATTTTGTGAGCCCGAATCATTTCTCTCAATCCTGCTTCACCAAATTGGTACTGAGGTCAGCAAATTATGGCACACGGGCCGAAAACAGCCTGCTACTTACTACTATAAACACATCTAAACCCACCCATTTCCATATTGTCAATGATTGCTTTTGTGCTACAAAGGTAGAACGAGTAGTTGTGACAGAGAGAGCGTGACCCATAAAGCCTAAGTTTGTCGCTCTCTGTATTACGGCAGGTAGTATGGCCCAGCACTTCTCAGATTTTAATTTGCATTTAAAACACCTGAAGACTTTATTGCCATTCGGATTTTGGTTTAGGAGATCTGAGGTGGGGCCTGAGATTCAGATCCATGTAACTGCACCATGAATCATACTTTGAGTAGAAAGGATGTAGTCAGTAACAGAATAGCCTAAACGTAACTACCCATTTTCTTTGAGACTCCCTGGGTTGAGAAGAGAAAAATATCGCTTCTGGTCCCCTTCCAGGTGCAGTAGATATTAACTAATTGGGTTCTGCCTCATTCAGAGAAGAATTACTGTCAGCAGGAAAGAAAGCCTGTGTTGGCCCCACTGCGTGTCAGCTGTGAGGCCTTGAGAAAGCCAGTGCAGCCCCAGGCTTCCTCTGGTGACATGTAGGTACTAAACTTCTAGGTGTACACCTAGGGTTCTCAGCCGTGGCTGCACAACAGGCTTCCCTGGAGAGGCTTGAAAACATTCCAGTGCCCACCCTCAGAAAACATGACATCATCAATCTAGCACAGTGATTCTCTTCCTTGGCTTCAGTCACATGGAGGGCTTTTAAAAAATTCTTATGCAGCCGGTTGTGGTGGCTCACACCTGTAATCCCAGCACTTTGGGAGGCCGAGACGGGTGGATCATGAGGTCAGGAGATCTAGACCATCCTGGCTAACACGGTGAAACCCCGTCTATACTGAAAAATACAAAAAATTAGCCGGGCATGGTGGCGGGCACCTGTAGTCCCAGCTACTCGGGAGGCTGAGGCAGGAGAATGGTATGAACCCGGGAGGTGGAGCTTTCAGTGAGCCAAGATCGTGCCACTGCACTCCAGCCTGGGCGACAGAGTGAAACTCTAAAAAAAAAAAAAAAAAAAATTCTAATGCCTAGGCCACACACCCAAATGAAATATATCAGCATATCTGAATGTGGGAACAAGACACCAGCATTTAAAAAATCTTCCGAGCTCATTGCAATGTACAGCCAAGGTTGGGGATCCCCAATCTAGGGTGAAGGCTGAACATTCAAGATTATGGTCGTTCCTGTTGTATAATTCCAAGATGATTCCAATGTGCAAAAAGGATTGAGTGCCACTGATCCATACTCTCACATGGTATTGTGAGGAGCAGGAGAAATCATGTAGTAAACAAAGTTAACACCTCAATCGTGAGGCAAACTAATATCCTGTACTTCCCACTGTGATGCACGGAAAAGTAAGCAATATCATTCCTGTGATCATCCTACCCACAAGGGCATTGCCGTTAGCAGGAAAACTGAAACTGAGAAACATTTTTCAGAAAGGTACCACGTACTGTAACTTCTGAAGATGCCAATGTCGTTTATGAAAGACCAAGAAAGATGAATGAGCAATTCCAGATTAAACGTGGCTAAAAAGATATGGCAAATAAAAGCAGCATATGAAAACTAACCAGGAAAAAAATGTTATAAAGGACATCATTAGGCTAACAGGCCAAATTTGAATATGGACTGTAGATTATACAGTAACAGTGTGTTAATATTAAATTTCTTGATATTGTACCATACTGTAATTATGTTAAGAGAATATTTTGTTATTAGGAAATACACACAGTAAAGGTTACGAGTAAAAAGGCATGATGCCTGCTGCTTACTCTCAAATGTTTCAGGGATAAATCATATATATGTATATATTTTATATATAGAGAGAGAGAGTTATATAGAAGGAGATTACATATGAGACAGTGAGTTATGTAGCAAGTGTGGCAAAATGTTAACAGGTGGTGAACTGTAGGAGTTCTTTACATATTCTTTCTTCTTGCAACTAACTCTGGGTGAAGTGAGCATGTGAGTATATTATATCATTTTCTAAATCTTTTTTATTTTTATTTTTGTGGGCACATAGTAGACGTATATATTTATGGGGTACATGAGAGGTTTTGATACAGGCATGAATTTTATAACTTTTCTGTAGATTTTGAATTATTTTAGCAACAAAAGTTAAAAAATACAAAATAATACTTTTTTTTTTTTTTAAAGAAACCATTTGGAAATAGCCTAGATGTATGGTTATTAACTATGCAAGAATAAGGCACAGCCACAGGGAAGAGAATAATCCATGACTATTCACAGATACTGTTCCAAGTTCCTTTCTCAGTTATACATCTGGTTTACTACTGGTTGGGTTTATGTGAAGGACACTGAAAGTCTATGCCCCCGCCACCCAGGCACAGAGTACAGGTGCTGAGGACAATGTGCCATAGATGTGGAGGGAGACTGGTGGTGTCTCAGCCCAGCACAAACACAGGATGCATGAGTGCGCAACAGTGCCACCTCCCGTGGAGGGAAGAATTACTCTTGCTCATTTCTGCTCATTTCAATTCTGCTGCTTTCAGAAGGGCATCACTCACAATGCCTTCCTTCTTTCTTCCTGGGTTCAGGTGAAAGGGTGCTTGCATGAATGCCATGGTCAGAGCAGTGAGGGTGTCATTGCCAGAATCCTTGGCATGAAAGCAAAGGGAAGAACATGCAGAAGAATTGGAGGGCTTTATGTAGCTTCCCCACCTTTGTAGCCTTTGGAATGCAGCTTTAAATAGTGTTACAAAGAAAGCACCATGCCCCTGAGCTCCTTCATATAGTCCTCTTTTTATTATCATGGAATTTGAGGCAATTGTTTTAGATGCTGCTACTCCTCAGAGCCTGAGAATTGGTTTCTTCTTCTCCCCCACTGTCTTGGTGATTTGATCACAATGTGAAGAGTCACTGCACCAGCTTGCCAAAACTTCTGCAGCTGGCTAGAGATGGGGCTCTCAGTTCCTGTCAATCTATCTATAACAGTGAACAGTTTCTGGATACCCAGACTCC
>NW_012098099.1:5893794-5903775 GCF_000951045.1 Mandrillus leucophaeus
TTTTTTTTTTTAAAGAAACCATTTGGAAATAGCCTAGATGTATGGTTATTAACTATGCAAGAATAAGGCACAGCCACAGGGAAGAGAATAATCCATGACTATTCACAGATACTGTTCCAAGTTCCTTTCTCAGTTATACATCTGGTTTACTACTGGTTGGGTTTATGTGAAGGACACTGAAAGTCTATGCCCCCGCCACCCAGGCACAGAGTACAGGTGCTGAGGACAATGTGCCATAGACGTGGAGGGAGACTGGTGGTGTCTCAGCCCAGCACAAACACAGGATGCATGAGTGCGCAACAGTGCCACCTCCCGTGGAGGGAAGAATTACTCTTGCTCATTTCTGCTCATTTCAATTCTGCTGCTTTCAGAAGGGCATCACTCACAATGCCTTCCTTCTTTCTTCCTGGGTTCAGGTGAAAGGGTGCTTGCATGAATGCCATGGTCAGAGCAGTGAGGGTGTCATTGCCAGAATCCTTGGCATGAAAGCAAAGGGAAGAACATGCAGAAGAATTGGAGGGCTTTATGTAGCTTCCCCACCTTTGTAGCCTTTGGAATGCAGCTTTAAATAGTGTTACAAAGAAAGCACCATGCCCCTGAGCTCCTTCATATAGTCCTCTTTTTATTATCATGGAATTTGAGGCAATTGTTTTAGATGCTGCTACTCCTCAGAGCCTGAGAATTGGTTTCTTCTTCTCCCCCACTGTCTTGGTGATTTGATCACAATGTGAAGAGTCACTGCACCAGCTTGCCAAAACTTCTGCAGCTGGCTAGAGATGGGGCTCTCAGTTCCTGCCAATCTATCTATAACAATGAACAGTTTCTGGATACCCAGACTCCTAACACCATCAGTGTTCTGGCCTTGAAATACCATGGTGCTTTGAGTCTTATTCCCTAGGCTCTTACTAAGTTTCTCATTTTTGATTCTTTGCTTTGTCTTTTCCTTTTATTTCTGATGAGATTTGGGTCTATGTCCCCACTTAGATCTCATAGTAAAATGTAATCCCCAGTGTTGGGGCCTGGTAGAAAGTGATTGAATCATGGGGGTGGATTTCTCATGAATGGTTTAGCACCATCGTTATGGTGCTGTTCTTTTGATAGTGAAATTTCTTGTGAGATCTGGCTATTTAAAGGTGTGTAGCACCTCCCTTCTCTTGCTGCTTCTCCAACTATGTGACCTGCCTGCTTCTCCTTCACCTTCTGCCATGATTGTAAGTTACCTGAGGCATCCCCAGAAGTTAAGCAGATGCCAGCATCATGCATCCCCGCAGCCTGCAGAATCAGAGCCAATTAAACAAACCTCTTTTCTTTATAAATGACTCAGTCTCAGACATTTCTTTATGGAAATGCAAGAACCGACTAATATAATCTCCATGCTAACTCCTTGGAAACTGAACAATTGTTAGTTTAATTTCCCTAACCTCATTCAGAGGAGAAGAATGAAGTTTAGAGTGATTCAGTAATTTATTAAGGTCATGCAACTAGTAAGTGAGGCAGTCAAGATTGGACCCAGCCCTAGCTGACTCCAGATCTGTGACCTTGCTACTATGTTAGTTTTCTTAAAGCAGAAATTCCCTCTTCTACTTGTACTCAGAGGGACAATGATATGGTTTGGATGTGTGTGCCTTCCAAATCTTGTGTTGAGATATGACCCCAGTGTTGGAGGTGGGGCCGAGTGTGAGATGTTGGGTCATGGAGGAGGATCCTTCTTGAATGGCTTGTTGCTCTCCCTGCAATAATGAGTGAAAATGAGGTCATGCTAGACTTGGTTGTTGAAAAGATCGTAGCACTTTCCCTCTCTCTCTTGCTTCAACTCTGGCCGTCTGATACAACAGCTCTCCCTTTGCCCTCCATCATAATTGTAAGCTTCCTGAAGCCTCGCCGGAAGCCAAGCAGATGCTGGCACCATGCTTCCTGGACAGCCTGCAGAACTGTCAGCCAACGTATAGACCTATTTTCTTTATAAATTACCTAGCCTCAAGTATCTCTTTATAGCAATGCAAAAACAGACTAACACAGATGATATCCAAAAAATGTATCTAAGACTTCTCTTCCAATTCATAAATTAGGGAGCCAGGGCCATGCTTGTGTTTCATAAAGTTACTAAACCTAAATGAAAACCTGCCAGCAGTGAGATGAAGGCTGGGTATGTTTTCTTCCCTTCACTGAAGCTGACTATTCCTTTGGGGTGGATAGAAAAGATACTTATGTGATTCCAATGAAAATGTAATTTCCCTATAAATACAGTAGGAGGTAATTTGAAAAGGAAGCCTCATAAAAGATAGTATTGAAATCTTTAAGCAAGGTCTCCTCTGCAGTAGATTCTGCTTTTCTCAAGTCTGGACATTAGGTCTGGTTGAAAGTCACTCACCTGCAGAGACATACAGAGACAGCTGAATGCAGCCTGCTGCTTTCAAGCTAATCCTTGCTTTGGTTGCCAGAAAGCTCTTTTCTAGCTTATTTTATGTCAGTATCTGACTTCCAGTTATGAATGCTGAAAGAACCTTTTCAAAACCTGTGCTACCCAACTCATCCTTTCAAAAGGCTGAACCTGCTCTTCCACAGATGGTCCCCACCCTGCCTCCCTCCAGTAACTCCGCACGACCACAGTGGGTCTGAAACTCTAACCCTCTAACTCTAGCTTGGAACACTTTTCTCACTCTCTTTCATCTGATATTGGCCACTCTCTTGAGAAGTGGTCACTGCATTTGAACCAGTCTCTTGTAGATAAAGATATTAAAGCCTAAGGGCAGGATGGACTTGTTTGAGGTCAGACAGCTAGTAGATGACATTGATAGAATTAAAAGCTCAGATCTTGACTCCCTGAGAGTGCCTTTTCCCACTACCTTGTGTCTTTGAACCAGATGGTTTCAAAAAAGGCGCAGCCTGGTGGATCTAGACTCTGGAGTCAAGAAGTCATGAATTAAAGCTCCACCAACACCACTTGCTGGTGGTGGGACATTGAGCAAATAGATGAAACTTTCTCTGTCTTCACCTCTATAATTATAATTCCTGTGAGAATGGAAGGATTAAAGGAGATAATGTATACAAGTGCCAATAAATACAAAGTTTCTCATTAAATGTAAATATCCATTTTCTAGCCTTCTTCACAAATGCCTTACAGTGGTCAATCTTCCCTCCTCTTTACTATGCTTGAAACTCCACAAGGACAAGTGTGAAGTGAGAGTCTTACCTCTGTGTATAGCACATGAGTCTGAACACCTCATGTATCTCCTAGAACTTTAAAAAGTACATAGGTACATTGCAACTGTGCAAGCAGGGAAAGGTATTTTTCAAGGCCACAGAGAAGTTTAAAAAGTTAGTGTTTACTTCATTTTTTTTAAGTGAGTAATAGGACCCAATATCCTTTCCTTGATTAGAAAAGGAAACAGCTAAATATCTTGCCCAATCCACAGTGCTAATTGGCATCAGAACCAAGAAAAAAATTCATGTCTTTTGATCTTCAGGCCTTACAGCTTTTTAGGCACCACATAAGCTAGGACCTATTATTAGAGAAAAGCATTTGTATTTTAAGAAAGTTATTTTACTTAAAAGCTAACCAAATTGGGAGCATAATGAGTTGCTCTGTGATGGACGTTTATTGTTATTGTTATTTATTTAACTCTCAGAGTAAGGTTGTATGTCTTTACAAATACTCTTGTCATTCTTTTATTTGTTAATTTCCTGCTAGCCTTCGTTACTTTATTGCTTTTCTTATTCAATGCAGGACTTTTTTTTCTACAGACTTGCCAGCAACAAGCATGTTTCACAGTTGGTAGAAGCAAAAACTCCTACCAATCCTGCCAGCTTAGTTGCCATGGTGACAAATGGTTTAAGTAAGTCTCATTTATTTGAAAATATATTTAGAAATAATTGAGCCCTCTGAGAGCAAACTGTCCTAAATTCCCTCTATGGTAGTGCTTGGTATGTCTCCTTCAGGGGACCAATAGCCTTTGAAGGAAAATTCTCTTAATCATGGTAACTCGGTTGCATATATATGAGTTTCCACATTCCTTGATTAAATCTTGGGCTGGCAGGACATGTCCCAGGCTCAGCAAATACCCACCTCAATCACACACCACTGGGGATTAGGAGAAGTTTTGCCTGGTGGATGTTTTTCTCTGTACTAATTATAAATTGGAATTTGATATTAATTAGACAAAATGTGATTAGAACAGAAGTGATGCTAGAAGCCTGACAAAGTAGACTTTAGAGAGAAAAGAGGGATAAGTACTTTCTACTTGGCCAAAAGAAGAAGGGGCAGGGCAGTCTGCATAATCCTGTAATCACCCGCCCATTCCACAGATAATCCTTACTCTTGTGGACTCCTTAAACTGGTGCCTGCTAACATCCCATTAACTCCTATGTAAATAGGAGTATTAGGTCCATTTGACACTGTGGATAATAATTTATTGGGGGCATGCTGTGTCCCAGGACTCTACTTACAGCCATTACCACTTTTAAACTTCCATAAACTGTGTGGAAAATACAATTATTGTGCTCATTTTACAGATGAGAAACCTACATTTCAAAATGGCTGTGTGACTTGCCCAGCATGCTGGGCACTAATACTTGGAGTGGGATTCAAACGTTTGCCGTTGGGTGCCAGCTCCCTGCACTGCCTTAACATGGGCTTGGAGGCTGAAGCCAGATTCTCCCAATTTGTATCTTCCTGGGAAGAGCAGACTCTTGCACTTCGCTATCTGAGGAAGAAGGATAGCTGTCTCTGCAAGAAACAGATAGAGGTAGGAGAAACTTTGAAGCCTTGAGGCTCCTCGGGCCCTTTCACTCAGACATTTGGCACTGAGATTACGTGTGTTTTCCATCTGACTTAACAGTAATACTCAACCTATATTTTTTACCCTCCTTTTCCAAAGTGCTGTTATCTCATACGTTGAGAACAGAAAAGAATGACTATCCTTCTCAGGCATCAGCAGCGGCAGCATACCTCAGGGGTTGAAAGCCTATGCTCTAGAGTCGTGCTGAGGAGCTTCAAATCCCAGCTCCCACTTCTCATTAGCTGTGTCATACCTCCTCATGCCTTGGTTTCCCTACTGATAAACTGGGAATGTTAATACTACAATCCTCATGGGGGTGCTTCCGATGGTTAAAGTGTATGCATAAAGCCATTAGAACGTGAAGTTCATAAAGCCAGAACCTTTTATTTATTACCTTTTGATTTCCAGTATTCAGCACATTTCTGTCAATCAGTAAATATATATTGAATGAATAAATAAAAATGTTTAGGACTATACTGTCTCTGTGTTTTTGGCTTTCTCAGTTATGCAGTAATTGGAGCATTATTCTTAGGTATTCACTTGTTTACTTAATATTCCTACTTAAATTTATCATAACCATTACATGTTTAGTGTTCAAAATTGTACTTCTGATGTTTTCTAATCTCTAGGCTTCTACTGGTCTTTCCCCATTGCAAAGAAACAACACCGTTACCTCTCCGGCTACTCAAGTCAGAAACCTGGAAGTCATCTTTGACTCCCCTCCCCTCCTTTACCCACTGTATGAGCAAATCCTATTGATTTAATTTCTAAATTTGTGCAAGAAACTATCTTTCACTTAGAGTAAATTGACATCACCTTTTACCTGACCACTCTCATAATATCATAATTCTTTTTCTACCTTTTCTTCTGCTTCATTTTCACCCAATCCATCTTCAAACAACAGTGAGAGTGATCTTTTAAAAGCATAAATTGGTTTAGAGTCATTCAGCTCCTCATTGCATTTCAAATAAAATTTGTCTCTCCTACCTTTGCCTGCAAGACTTCTACATGTTCTGGCTCTTGTCTGCTTTTCCAGTCTCTGTTTGTGCCATTGACTTCCTTGGCCACAAGGTGCAGCCACATAGACATTGACTTATCAATCAATGTCAGCCTTTAGTATTATGAGAGCACCAGAACTTCATTTTTGCAGTAATTTTTAGAACTCCTGCCTCCCTACTCAATCCCGTCAAGGCACCCCTTAGAGAACTTGCACCTGACTGCCCATGTTCAGGCCATGGCCTTCACATTCCTGCCTCCTCCACATCAACAGGGATTTGTGCACAGTCACAGACTCCGTATTGGTTGGAAGAGGAGCCTCATGCTGCTGAAATATCTGTGCCTTCACCATTTTATTTAACGTAAACAGTTTCTGCTCTGCACTATGGGCAAAGGCCAGGCAGTCCCTCATCCCCTAAATGGTCAATGTATTCATTTACTTTCCCTTGAATGCCAGCAAGATTTTCTTTCCAGATGCTAAGCTTTTTGATCTACATGGTATCCATTACTATTTTTTTGCTAATATCCAGTTCTCCTTCACCTTCAGGTACATGGAGGATTCCTGCATGCTTGAACATAGGGGTGGCCCTGTACCAAGATTTTTGAATGTGGTTGGAAAGAACATGCATCACTTCTGGGTAGAATAATTTAAGAGCTGGTACAAGGCACATGACGTTATTGTCCTCTACTGAGTTGATCAGGGAAATATATTTTAAGATGGAGGCTGTATCAGTTGGAGTTCCTGAGCTGAGCAGCACTGTCAACCTGCTTTGGCCATGTAATATGAAGAAAAACTAGAACTTTATTTGCTACTTTTATTTTAGGCCATTGAGATTTGGGGGTTGTTACTGCAGCACAGACTAGACTGTTTAGACAAATAGAATCTGAAAATGTTACCCACTGCAGCCCTAGGCCATTTCAATGGGTTGTGTACCCTGCTGGGCACAGAAGTCTGAATATCAAACGCTGTTTTCCTTTTTCCTCTCAGACCTGATCCTGAATCCTTGCCTGAGAGCTCTCCCTTCCCTCATGTCTAGCCTGACTCTTTCCCAAATGATTTAATAACTAATTGCATAAAAACCTTATGTTTCCAGAACAAGTTTTCACTAGCCCACCCTGGATGGTCTCTGGATTTACATACAGTTAAGGATAAAAACTTTATTTTTTATTTTCTGGTGATAATTTAGGTCATAGAAGCAAGAGCAGAAGCTGAGGGGATCACTGGGGATTATAATCCCAATGTTCTTTGAACATTTCCAAATTTGTATTGAAATGTGGCCAAACCTGTTACTACTTGGCTTGAGAGAAGTGATAACTCTGCATGATAAATGAAAAAAAAAAAATGAGGTACCTAATTGCCAACACTATGAACTACCAATGTTTGCAAGAAGATGTCAATTATTTTTCTTGGCCAGAGCCCTTGGAAGAAGTTTTCAAACACGGAGCAGTTTGTGGTAACATCTGGTCCTCTATTTAGTTGAACATGGAGCTTTCTGTAAACACTTCCCTATGGTTTTGGTTGTCTGCCTCTTCTGGGATCATTTTTTCTAAACCTTTCCACAACAAACTATATTCCTGGGGTGTCTAACAAATTAACAAAATGAACCAATTGGAAATTGATCTATCACTGTTTTCCTACCCAATTTAAAGAAAGTCATTTCTTCCAAGTCTTTCTGGAAGTTGCTTTTAGATTTACCTCCAGATTTAAGATAAAAATACAAACCACCACATGTTCTCACTCATAAGTGGGAGGTGAACAATGAACACACGAACACAGGGAGGGGAACATCACACACCGGGTCCTGTTGGGAGGTTGGGGTGAGGGGAGGGAGAGCATTAGGACAAATACCTAATGCATGCTGGGCTTAAAACCTAAATGAAGGGTTGATAGGTGCAGCAAACCACCATGGCGCATGTATACCTATGTAACAAACCTGCACATTCTGCACATGTATCCTGGAACTTAAAGTAAAATTAGAAAAAAACAAAACAAAAACAAACCACTATGGGGATGCTGTAGTATTTTCTAGCCCCTAGTGGTGGGTTTTAGTGAAGCAGCCACAAGCTCATCCTCAGCCACATTCAAGCCAGTGTGGCAGTTCAGGTTGTGACTATGAAAGTGAAAGGCCTTCCAAGAGGACCTCTTTACCTTCTTCTGTGACTCACCGAATGGGCTTGTACCATCACTGTGGAGCCAAGGGGCGAAGCCATAGAACCACAGACAGAGGCAGTAATTTCCATTTTAGCTTCACTTCAGAGGCACCAAAGTTCTTCTGAAAATGCCACACAGTTCAGGATTCCACATTAGACTTAAAGAATCTCAGTTTCCAGGGATGACACCAGGAATCTCTATTTTAAAAGATTCTAGGCAGTTCTAATAGACAGATTGGCTCTTGTCAGAAACAGAAGATTACTGGAAATAGCACCAGACTTGGAGGTAAATTGGTTTCAAATTTTGGTTCCATCACTTTGGAGCTATGTGTTCTCAGCAAAACTATATTCTTAATATAACAGTATAATTAATACATATATTGAAATTGTCTGAATAACTTTTCATTGGTATAATGCTATCTATTTCATTAAGTTGTTGTGAGAACATAATTTTGAAAATAGAGCATATGTAGCAGCAAATAGCATGTTCCCTGGCACATCATAGTTGAATAATAATATAAATCTAAATCTTTATTCACTCATTTAGCAATTTTATTGAATACTACCAATAATAATATCATCACCATCATCATCATCATTATAAGTAATAGCAGTAGTAGTAGTAACAGTGGTATTTACTCTGTGCCAAACTTTGTTCTAAATGCTGTAAGTGTATTTCTTTTACTTAATTTTCATACTACCCCAATAGAGTTATATTTGATCATTCTCATTTTACAGATGTGGAAACTATGACATTGAGATGATAAAAACCTTACTCACTTTCTACAGATAGTAAATGCTAAAGCTAAGATTTGACCCTAAATTGTTAGACTCTACTGTGCTCAGACCTGAGTGTACTGTGCAGGGATGTATAACAGTGTGGGAGACCTACAGTAAATAATAAACAGGCATGTGATTGCAAGGAGGAAAAACCTAAGAATGAAACAAACAGGGAATCAGAATGGTAAATAATGAGGTGGGTGTGATACTGATTTAAAGAGAAAGGAGTTGTCACGGCCCAAAGAGATTATATTTACTCTGGAACCTGAAAACTGAGAGGGGGGTGCTGTGCTGCAAGGGTTGGGAAGAGCATTTCAGACCAAGAGTATAACAGTGTACAGTCATTGTGTTGGACCAAGCTTGGTGTGTTTGAAGATCACTGTGACTGTAGCTCGTGCCAAGGATGGCACAAACTATGATTAGAAAGGTGGACAGGAACCAGAACATGTAAGAGGCCTTACAGGGCAAGGTAGGAAATGCAAATTTTATTTGAAATAAAATAAATGAGGAGCTAAATGACTCTAAAGCAACTGATGCTTTTCAAAGATCACTCTCACTGCCATTTGAAGAACAGATTGGGTGAAAATGGGGCAAAAGAAGAAGCAGAGAAAACAATGCAATATGATATCAGTGGTTAGGTAAAAGGTTATGGTGATTTATTCTAGATGAGAATAGATTCTAGTCCTATTCGAGAAGTTAGATCAATAGGATTATCTAATAATAATATTCTAAGAGGGGCATAAATGTGGAAGTCAAGAATATAGATATGGTAGGGGGAAGTCAAGGGAAATAAATGCAGTCTCCTAGAGAATGGGGAGGGAGACAGAGTGAAAAATATGAGAAGGTGCAAAGTATACCTGTGATCCAAGGAGATTTTAGTTTCTCCATCATTCAAGATTTAGAAACAGTTAGAAGATTCAGAAAAAAAGAAAAACCAGCCATAGGGGTCTGAGAAAAATTGGGAATATGCCCCATAAACCAAGAGATAATGTGTTGAAGCCCTAGAGGGTTGTCCCTGGTGCTCAATCCTGCTGGAGGGTGAAGGAGAATGGAAACTGAGAAACATGTATTTAATTTGGAGAGTCCCACTGATCTTTCAAATACAGTATCAGTGTGGTCAGGAGCAAAATTCAGAATAGAGCTGTTTCACAGCTGAATGGAAGGAAGGATCAAGATGAGGTTTCAAGACCTTTGGCGATAAAAGGGAAGACAGAAATGGGGCAACAGGTGAAGCTTATTGTGGAGCCATAGATATTTTCTTTTTCTTTCTTTCTTT
>NW_012098099.1:5904225-5906776 GCF_000951045.1 Mandrillus leucophaeus
GGGAGATAATAAAGTCACAGTGGGGAGGTATAAGGAAAAAGACGGAGGCATTAAAGGAGAGAAGGACTTGTTCAGGTGGCAGGGCAGGGGTCCAGATCTCAAGTGGGGCATGCTGGCCTTCGAGAAAGGAAGAGCTGTTTATCTGTAGAAACTGCAGAGAAAAGAAAAATTGCTAGCAGATATTGATAGATCTCCAGAATTGGTTGTGTTACCATGAAGAAGAGCTCTTTTGAAGATTTCAGATTTTTTCAGTAGAAAGAAGAAGTACATGTTGCAAGCTCAAAATACAGCAGCAAGAGGAGGGTTGGGAAGTTTGAAGAGGAAGAGATGTGAAATAGTTGCTGATGAATGAGGCAGATCACCTAGAACTGAATAGAACATATGGTAGGGTAGAAAGCCTATTTGGAGCTGATGATGGTTAGTGTGGAGAGACTTCAGCCTGCCCAGGTAATTTTTTTCCAGTAATACTGGCCTGTGAGTGTAGGCCCAATGGTGGCAGTTTTTAAATTTATCCAGATTTTTGGATTTGTAAAAGCACATATGAGGGGGCAGAATGGATAGGGAGCTCCAAGTAGTGTTATCCAAATTGGATATAGAAGAAAAAGAAATGTTAGAAGACAATGGTTTCAAGAATGAATAAGAGAAATTGCCTTCATACTTTGTAAACAGGTCTTTTTTCTCTAAGTTAAAACATTTTAGGCATATATCCTTATATAAGCAAGCACAGGTGTGTCGTTGTCTGTTTAGCAGTGATACACACTTTCTATTTTCCAGTACAGAACTAAGTGCTTTGCAAATATTACATCATTCAAGCTTCACAACCTTCGTGAGAACTTCATGAAGTAGAAACCATTGCTATACAATTTTACCAATGAGAAAGCTAGGCATAGAACACTTAGATAACTTTCTCAGGATCACACACTTAATTATGCCACAGCATTAGAGCTAGCAAAGTCTTGCTGCAAAGTTCATGCTCTTATTTATGTATGTAAAACTATTTTAATGAATTATTCTACTGGTATATCATGGATATAATTTTTAAAAACTATGTCAAAAGGTGAATTGGAAAATAAATGGAAGTTGGAATATTTTTCCCCCACAGTCCAAAACATTTTCTTCTTCTTTGTTCTGTTTTGTTTTGTTTTGTTGAGACAGAGTCCCACTCTGCTGCCTAGGCTGGAGTACAGTGGCACGATCTTGGCTCACTGCAACCTCTGCCTCCCGGGTTCAAGTGATTCTCCTGCCTCAGCCTTCTGAGTATCTGGGATTACAGGTGCACACCACCATGACTGGCTAATTTTTGTGTTTTTAGTAGAGACAGGGTTTCACCATGTTGGCCAGGGAGGTCTCAAACTCCTGACCTCAGGTGATCCACCCGCCTCAGCCTCCCAAAGTGCTGGGATTACAGGCATGAGCCACCACACCCAGCCCAGAATATTTTCTCCTACAGCTCCTAAACTCTATGTACTTTGGAGATCAATCTAAAGGGTGTAGGTGAAAACTGAGTACAGTGTTATTTATGCAATTGAGCCAGAAGGCTACAAGGTTGTGATTAGAGAGTGGGGTAACACATTTGTAATTCCAGCAGTGGCTTAGTTTGTATTGATGATCGATCCAGAGTGTGACCTTGAAATTGTGTGGTTAAAGTGAAGTGATGGAAAGTTATGTGAAACAAGAAGATAAAGAAATTAAGAACACGGAGACTTAACTGGGTCATCCACACAGACACTGAAGTTTCTAAAGATGAAAACAGGAGTTGAGATGGAAGGTAAGACTGTACCCTACCTGCCAATGTCATTACAAAAGGAAGGGAGAGAACCAGAAAATCAACTGATGAAAGCAATAAAGAGAGGAGATGGTAGAAGGATTGTCCACAATAGATACAGACCCAATGTTGAAATACAAATGACAGTTCATTCTGCAGGGAATTTTAGGATGTTTGATAAGGAAGGACTGCAGTATTGACTGTAAAACCAAAGGTGACCTCAAGTATGCAGAAAGACTTGAGGCTACTCAAGTTTGGAATCACTGGATGCATAGGCAGGAGGAGATCCTACATTTGCCTGCCACATCAAGAAAGGATTCATAGAGAAGCTAATATTGTACTTGACTTGATTTGGAGAGAAAAACAAAGTATCAGCCACATAGACAAGGAGAGGAAAGGCACTAAAGCGGAAGACTCAGCATGGGGAGAAATTGGGACAAGAAAGAATATGGTATACATTCAGTATTGCTTAGTGTAGATTATTAGGGAGTAGAGTTGGGGAGGAGTAAGGAGACGCCAGATCATGAAGAGAAATGCTTATCATTTTCAGAAAGCTAAGATTTATCCTGTATCTAATGAGGACCCACAGAAACATTCTGAGCTGCAGTGGAGTATAGTCAGACTTCAACCTAGATGCAATGTTGAGGTCTGATTGAATGGAGTTAGGCTGAACTAATGGAAATCAGAAAGGAATCTCTAAAATAGTTTTGGCAAGACATGAAGGGGGCCCAAAAGGGGAAAAACAAAGTGTAGATTTAAAAAACTAAGGTGAGAAATTATAGTAAT
>NW_012098099.1:5906826-5943129 GCF_000951045.1 Mandrillus leucophaeus
AGTATGCAGAAAGACTTGAGGCTACTCAAGTTTGGAATCACTGGATGCATAGGCAGGAGGAGATCCTACATTTGCCTGCCACATCAAGAAAGGATTCATAGAGAAGCTAATATTGTACTTGACTTGATTTGGAAAGAAAAACAAAGTATCAGCCACATAGACAAGGAGAGGAAAGGCACTAAAGTGGAAGACTCAGCATGGGGAGAAATTGGGACAAGAAAGAATATGGTATACATTCAGTATTGCTTAGTGTAGATTATTAGGGAGTAGAGTTGGGGAGGAGTAAGGAGACGCCAGATCATGAAGAGAAATGCTTATCATTTTCAGAAAGCTAAGATTTATCCTGTATCTAATGAGGACCCACAGAAACATTCTGAGCTGCAGTGGAGTATAGTCAGACTTCAACCTAGATGCAATGTTGAGGTCTGATTGAATGGAGTTAGGCTGAACTAATGGAAATCAGAAAGGAATCTCTAAAATAGTTTTGGCAAGACATGAAGGGGGCCCAAAAGGGGAAAAACAAAGTGTAGATTTAAAAAACTAAGGTGAGAAATTATAGTAATGTTTAGGAAGAAAAAATGGCAAGTTATTGTCTGAAGAGTTATGGGATCAGAAAGAGGGAGAAGCCCATGGTAACCAGAAGGTTCCAGGTGCACGAGTGGTCTGGATGCTATCCACAAATCCAGAAAAGATGGGGGAGAAGCAAAGTAGAGAGTGGTGACTTCTGCTTGGTCGGTGTTGAGTTTGAGGTGCCTGGAAGAGTTCTAGGTGGTTACCTAAGAGGGTTGGGATTCTAGAGGAAGAGAAACCATCTTTTCCATTGACTCTCCCAGAAGAGCTAGTAAATTTCAATCACTTCTGGAGCCTTCTAGAAGCAAATGTCTTCCCCTGTCTTGTTGACCTGAATTGAACTACCTACCCTTCCAGAATCCGACATGGTGGCTGGATATGAAATGCATTGTTTTTTTTAGACAACTGGTCATCTCTGGAGCTGAGAGTGGTTACGTTTTAATCAGACCATATGGCTGACCTTGGGGAAAAGGCAGTTTCCTAAAGGAAATTCCATCAAACATCCAGTACATGGACCCTACACCTTTGTGAGGCACAGGAAAAAGTAATAAATAAATCTCTACCCCATCTTCCAAGGGTCACATAGACCATGGCATCACACAGAATGGAATTCTACTCCTACCCAGGGGCGCTGAGAAAGGCTCGATAGAAGAGGTAATGATTGAGTTGGGTTCTTCAAGACTGTAAAGAGGTTTCCCAAACAATGAAAGGGATGAAAGGGGATGAACAAGAGTATTTTGACAAAGTGTTAAAAAGTCAGACGCCCTCTATATTTACAATTTTATCATTTTGGGACTGTTATTCAAATGAAATCATACAGTATGGGACCCTTGGAGACTGGCTTTTTCCCCCCTACTCAGCCTAATGCACTTGAAAACCATATTCAGGAGAAAGGGGTAATGTAAGGAAGAAGGAGTGAGTTTAAAAGGGAACAGGATAGAGATATTTGTAGTGACGGAACAGTTCTCAATCTTGATTGCAATGGTCAGAAATCTGCACCTGTGATAAAAGGCATAGAACTATGATTACACAACGATGAAAATAGTTACGTAAAATGTAACCGCCAAAGGAAACTGGGTAAAGGGTACAGGAAACCCCTCAGTACTAGCCTTGCAACTTCTTTTGCTGTAATTATTTCAAAATAAAAAGGTTTTTAAAAAATAAAATTAAAAAAAAAAAAGCCAGAGGCCCAGACAACAAAGCCTGATTGAGCTTGCGTAGGGAATTTCCCTCACCTGTGATTGAGATACCATCCTGTTTTAACAACAAAGTGTCTTGTTTCTGTGCAGACAATTATATAGCATTGTCTTAAACCATTTCATTTTTATTTATTTATTTTTTGAGACTGAGTCTCACTCTGTTGCGTAGGCTGGAGTGCAGTGGCGTGAGCTCCGCTCACTGCAAACTCCACCTCCCGGGTTCAAGCGATTCTGCCTCCCGGGCAGCTGGGATTACAGATGTATACCACCATGCCCCGCTAATTTTTGTATTTTTAATAGAAACGGGGTTTTGCCATGTAGGCCAGGCTGGTCTCGAACTCAGGTGATCCACCCGCCTCAGCCTCCCAAAGTGCTGGGATTACGAGTGTGAGACACCGCACCAGGCCATTTCATTTAATTTTTTATTATGACTTCTAATTTTAATTTCATCTACTTTTGACAGTGGAAAAAGGAAAAGGCTTGTGTGTTACATGAGGTTATTGAATATAACCACTGTCATTGTAGGTTTTGCCCAGAATGACTCAAATATGGACCCAAAGGGTAATATGTCAGTTGTTTGATAGTAGCTTTGGGAACTTGAAATACTTAACCTCTCTACACCTCATTTTTCTCCTCTAGGAAGTGAGAGATAATAATATCTTCCCTTCAGGCTCATTGTTAGATTTAAATACTGTAGCATATGCAAAGTATCCTGTAGATTGTATCTTTCTACTGAAATTGGAACAATCCCTATTATTATCATTATAATTATCATTATTATTGAGGACCAGGGAAAGATGAACCAAGAGGAGCAGTTATAAGATCTTTTTTGGAAACAAAGTTACAGTGACCAGACTACAAGCAGATGAAGCAGCAGGTGCCGGCCTTCGGAGCAGGCTGACCACATTGCTTCTCAGTCTTTGGGTTACATAGGAGATAATTCATCAACTGACTCCATCAAGGACACATGTGCCATAGCCACAAAAAAAAAAAAAAAAAAAAAAAAGGAAAGAAAGCAGAAAATTGTCTTTATGAGTAGCACAAACTGCATTTGCTTTATGGAGCTAACAATAACCGAGTTTCTACTCTGTGCAGAGGACTCTGCACTAGGCATTTTCATGTTATTTACTTTAGGCTTCAAAACAATTGTGTGTTTGTTCCATTTACAGAACAAGAAACTGAGGCCTAGACTGCACAAAGTTACCCCAGTAGCAAGTGACACAACTGGAATGAAAGCCCTGGGTCCAAACTCAGGCTGTTTCTATTTTATTATTGTGCATCTTCTGCAGCGGTTCTCCTAGTGTGGTCCCGAGAAGAGCAGCATGAGAATCCCCTGGGAACTCACTAGAAATGCACATTTCTACACCTACAGAATCAGAAACCTGGAGGTGGGACCAGCCATGTGTTTTAACAAGCATCCTGGAAACAAGATATGGGAAAGGTGAAATCAGAGTGGAATGGAAGCAGAGAGAAGAATGGAGGGTGAATAGTTAGGAAAAGCAGCTTTGACTTAGGTGGGTTTAGGCCTTGGGTAAGTGGAGGAAAATAAGATTGAAGAATCTTTCCAAATGGGACAAGTGTGATCAGAAGTATAGAGGCAGGAAAGAAGGGCTGTGTTTGGGAAATGGTGAGACAGGATATTGGTGCTATCAGCTTGTAAGGAAAGAGTAGGAAACTGGCTTAGCAGAAAGGGCCAATGTGTGTAAGGAGTTTCTATTTTATTCTGTAGCCACTGGAAGTGGTCAAGGGTTTTAAACCTGTGCCTTTGCATTCAGAGCACTGGCAGAACCCAGTGTGTCCCCAAAACCGAGCCTTACAGTTTACACGGGTTTGTCTTCACGAAGAAGCACCAAGAATATCTGGAAGTGAATGACACTTCTTGAACACCTAAGATGTGGTAGCCATCTTGTTAGATGTGCAAAGGAAAATAAAAATATCAGGACCCCCCAAATTCTTAGGAAAAAGGGAAACTCAAGCCAGGAGGCTGATTCATTGCAACACCCTCTTCCAAATGAATACTATTACTAACATCAGCCAGATCCCATGGAAAAATAAAAGTCCTCTGGCTGCCCCTACAGGTTATTCATAAGTAAATTATTTACTGGCCTCTCCTAGACAAGGACATGCCAATAGCAACTTTAAACCTACAATCTAAGTCTAGCTTCTAAAACTCCACACTGCTAATGCCCATTATAAGCTTAGCTTCTCAGGTGCGGAACAAAGACAAGGTGAGGCAACATATTCTCACCTACCCAGAGACAGCTGCATAATTGACTCTTCCTTTACTTACCTTTTTCCCCTTCAGATGGTCACGTTATGTAAAATGTAGATTTACTGGACACTAACTAAAGTGTCACAGAAATCTGACTACACACCTTACTATCTACCTACCCTTCTTCCTACTTACCGCCCCATATACCCATCCCCGCCCTGCTTTAAGGGAATGTATATAATACTAAACCTCTGAAAATCTCTTCTGTAGAGCCCCCACTGATGTGTCTGTGGCTCGTGTTTTTCTCAGATGTGCCCTAACGCTAGTTTAATAAACTCAAAATAATTGAGACGTATGCCTCAGTCACGGTACAGAAGAAGTAAGCGAGGCTCAGAGAAGTCCATGCAGGACATGCCTTGCAACAACAGAGTAGGAGATGCACTAAATAGTCAGGACAGGTAGTGGTTGCTTTCCATCTATCTATCCTGTCATCTCACCATCAGTTCATCTGTCCATCCTGGGCTCAGCTTCATGAAGGATTAGAAAAGCATCATTATGTATTCGCCCGTGTCCTTGATACTTACCTTGGTGCCTTTCCCTCTTCTCATGGCATTGTAACTCTGTCCTATTTGCAAATCCCTAAAGTAAGTCATGCACACCAGTCAGACTTTGAATCAACCACTCTAAATGCCAGCCTATCCTCCTCCCTTCCTTTCTCTATCTGCCCTTCACTCCTTGACTTCCTACCACTTTTACTTCTATCTCTGCCTGCCCTCCCAATCCTTGTCCCTGGGTCTATGAACCTCCCGGACGCCTTTATTAGTTCCTTTGGATTGTTTCCACTGCCTGCTCTCCTAGTATTGGACCTTCATTTATTCTTAAAGCATTCAGTTAGCTCTCTCAGGACCCCTGCCACTGACATTTCCTTAGGGAGAATCACTGAAGTCTTCTCCTAAACCCAGGCATCCAAATCTGCTCTAAGATACTCGACTAGCTGCTCATAGGACTAGCAAATTTTGACAGTGGTAACCCCACTGCTTTAGATCTCAGATATGCTAATGGCAAGCTGCCATCTGCTATGCTTTCTGTTCTTAGTCTCATTTAAATTCCCCTTTGCCTGCTGTGTTGCTAGCATTAGGCCCTGACCCATCTTCTTCTTCCCCAGGTATAATTTGTCTTAGTTCCTAAATTCTCCCTGGGGTATAATCTGATCTTGTAAGTTCTTCTCTGCTTTTGGCTTCAATGCATCCATCTCAATGCCTCTGAACTTGCCCTGATACACAATCCAAACTAGGACAAAGTCCTGGAAAAAAATAGGCCAGAGGTAAACCTGAAGATGCAGAAACTTGTTTCTTTGCCCTCCTACCACCTTTAAATCTCTGAAGAAGTAGAGGTCTAGGTCAGAGAGAGTACCCTGTGTTGAACTGAACTTGGAGACACCATTGCAGACTTATTTTCTATCTAACAATGCCGAAAGAGAGTAAGTACTCAATACATTTGAGATCCTCTTTCCTTCTCCTCTTAAGGTAATGATTGTAAGTAGAAAAGCACATTTTGACACCTATGGGAAAAGGAGCTATTTCAGGGCAACTTACAATTAGATAAAAATTGGAGACAATCTATTGAATTCTCTGTACTTCAGCAACCCATATTAAAAGAATTATAATCTTTTAACATCAGGAACTTTAATAAAAAGGAGTGAGGCCTAATTAAGATATAGGGTGAGGTGACAGCAATGTCAGTAATCATAGTCATGATTATCATACTTGCTAACACTTTTTCTGCATTTACTGTTTTACTATGTTGCATTGCATTTACTATGTTATATTATCACTTTGTAACATAGTAAAATCCCAGGCTAACCTTCAGAAAGGGTTTGAGGTTCAGATGGAGAAAAGGAGAAAAGGTGGCACAGCATGAACATGGGACTTAGGCCATGGAAAGCTGCTGGTCACACAGAAAGACCCTTTCAAAGTGAAATCACCTTCTCACATTAACTGATGTTGAGGGCGTGGCCTCCCTGCCACGTAGGCTCATAAAAACACACTTGGATACGTATCAAAGTTAATTGGATTTGGAAATGCTGATTTAGGCTAAAAAAAAAAAGTAGTGAAGACTAATGAGTAAGCCAGAATCACAATTTATTCATTTCCAGTAAGGAATAGCTGTCAAACAAAATAGATATTCATGTCAGCCTGACCAGCCTGACCAGCACATTCCCTCCCTGAAGGCAACTCCGAAGGAAAGCGACCTGATCATTAGGAGGAGTATTGGTGAGCCAAGGGAGCTGAGTGTGATTTCACTGTTGATGAGCATCAGGCCGGGTTAGCTCAACACAGTGATTTGTTCAGTTTTCCATTGTTTCGTTTCCCATTTTTTAATGCAGATAAGGATATAGAGACTATTGTTGATAAAATAAGCAATAATACAAGTACTAGGTGTGGCATAAACTGGAGACTCCATGTCTAGTTTAAAGGGAACAGATGCTACTCAGATTCAGCCAAAAGTTGCCAAGTGGGAATTTAGGAGTTTTCAGGTCTTCAGGTGTCCCAAGGGAAGTCAGAGAACTGAATTTTTTCCCCCGCAAAATTGTCCAAATCGTAACTATTGTTTGGGCAGGAAACACCTCTCTATAGGTTGAACAGGGCCTGTGGGCTGCCAGGCTGTGACCGCTGGGCTAGAGCCGGCAGCCAACACCTCGGCAAACCCTGTTGCTCTATGCTGGTGTCCGCAGGGTGACAGGTCTCCATCAAGATAGACGGGATCTTTTGTTCTCTTCAGAGGCTTCTAAGGATAGAGGCTATAAAAATCACATATGAGGCTTTAATTATCCAAATGGCCCTTTTACCACTAAATTCCATCTTAACAGTTGTGTCTAACAGGCTTTTGATCTCCCTCAGGGTACTGTCTCCTGATTAAAAGCCCTTTCTGCTTTTTAAAATTCCTCAGCCAGTTTTGATGTTCTATGCCAGCTCATTTGGCTGCCTTTCTCCACGTCCTTCTCACGCCCACTGGGAGTATGCCAAACTCAGCAACAATGGGCTCCAGTGGGCTCGCTCCGATTAGCGTTCTCCCTTTTCTAGATGCCTGCATTCCCACCAGGTGCTTGATGCAACCTGTGCTGTAAACACAAATGCAATAGCGCTCCCTGTCTGTTTGGAAGCCTGGTAACAATCTCAAGTGTTCACTTCTTCCCCTCAATGACTTAAAAATTTTTCAACAAAAGTAATAAACCAGTTTGGGCCAGAAGAAATCTATTTTTTAGAGCTATTGAATCAGAGTTCAAAATATCTTTAAAACTGAACCTGAACCCAGCCAAAATTTTATTCTGTTTGGGACTCTGATTCAGAATTTTGAAAGAGGATCTTAAGTCAACAACTCCAGCAGAGCAATCTAGAAGCCTCTTTGTCTGATTCTCTCCTCTGGTCCCCAAATAAGAGCTCAATTCCCTTTAAGTTATGACTGAGGTACACTGGAGAGTCATAAGCATTTTATCCTCGCACTCTCACGAGATTGCATGCTCCTTCTTGACGAATGGGGACACTTGATGCCACGTATAGAATAGGTATTCTATGAATGTTGACGACATAAATCGTGGATGAATTCCAAGAACCTGAATCAAGAATTCTGCATGGTTCTGGTATTTATTGCACCTAAGTTTGCTATCTGTACCCTAAGGTTAAATCATAAAAGACCCGAATTCCTCTAATAAGATCATGTTTGTGTTAATAACTAGCCTTTTTTAGAGAAAGAGGGAAATCTCTTGAACTAACTAGTCATTTCTTCTTATAACCTGGATTTCTAAAACATAAAAACATTTTCTAAACACATGGAGATAAACCAGATGGAAAAATTAAGCTGAATTTAAACCTCAAGTTGTTTCTTAAAATAAAACTTTTGCAGCATATGCGAAAGGTACAAAAATAATTTCAGAAAAAGAAAACATATTACCCTTGGATTCTCAGACTATGGCAACGGTCACATAGACCACCAAAGGCCAAAAGTGGTAGCCAGGGCGTAGCGAATGTTACAACAGATAGGTAATGGTCTGAATATATGAGGGAGAGATGGAAAAATGTTAAATGCCAATGTGCATTTTGAAGTATGTTTCTGGAACTAGACCTCATTCAATATCCAAGCTCCGAAGTCACCAACAGAAAGTCCTCAGCCCAGCATGGCTTGCAAAACCCAGAAGATATTTTGACCACATGGTTCCTGCTTTCAAAATGGAAGCAGGATATAAAGCTGATCTAATTTAGCTCACAAGACTTGGGTGGACAAATATCTCAAGTCCAGAGTGTTCGCCCAGTGCATCTGGCTTACCCTCCACAACTCCACTCACACCCTGACACTCACAGAAGCCTAAGCCTCAGGCTGAGCAATGAGAATATTACCAGAGAGAAAGAATATTCTTCATCTCAGTGAGCGATGCCTTTCTCCAACCACTTGCACAACTGCAAAACTGAAAGTCATTCTTTGACACCTTCTTATCCCCAATCATTTATTTTTAATTTTATTTTTTATTTATTTTTAATTTTTTTAAATTTTCATGAGTACATAGTAGGTGTATATATTTATAAGGCACATGGGATGTTTTGATACAGGCATGAAATGTGAAATAAGCAAATCAGAGAGATCAAGGTATCTATCCCTTCCAGGATTTATCCTTTGAGTTACAAATAATCCAGTTATATTCTTTAAGTTATTTTAAATTATACCATTAAGTTATTATTGACTATAGTCATCCTGTTGTGCTACCAACTAGTAGGTACTCTATTTTTTTTTTGTACCCATTAACCATCCCCACCTCTCCCACAACCCCTCACTACTCTTCCCAGCCTCTGGTAACTATCCTTCTCCTATGTCCATGAGTTCAATTGATTTGATTTTCAGATCCCACAAATAAGTGAGAACACATGATGTTTGTCTTTCTGTGCCTGGGTTATTTCTTTTAACATAATGGTCTCCAGTGCCATCTATGTTGCTGCAGATGACTGGATCTCATTCTTTTTTATGGCTGAATAGTATTCCATTGTGTATATATACCACATTTTTTTTTTTAATTCAGTCATCTGTCGATGGACACTTCAGTTGCTTCCAAAACTTAGCCAATCATTATACCCACTTCAATCTTTCCAGAGTTCATTCGCTTCCCTGCAGTAGTACTAGTTGCAGTGGTAGTTGAGTGGGTTTGTATAGGAGCTAACAACATGAACTAGACCAGATAGTCTGTGTTTGAGTCTTTGTCTTATTAGCCATATGAATTTGCAAAAGTCACTTTATCTTTTCGGTGTCTCTGTTTCCTTATCTATAAAATGGGAAAGACACGTAAACAACTACATCATAGAATTTTGAGGCATAAATAAGTGAATACATGAACAACATTCCACAGTGTTTGTGAGACTTGCTTCTCAAGACAAGGCAGCTTCCACAAACACTGAAACTGGCTTGAGAACTCATGGGACTTAACCTTTGCAGGGTCTTCAGAGATGGAACATCAAGGATTTATCAAAATACAACAGATCAGTGTTTGCACATTTAATTGTGTCACTGTTGGCCTCCAGGTTCTCAGAGGGAACTGAACAAAGATTTATCACCAACATCTTATTGGATTATGTGTCAGGTCACTTTTGCTTCTTCATTAAGCTAAATTAATCCTACTGAGTTACAGCCTGTGCCTGGTTAAAAACAAAAAGCAGACCAAATTCCCTTTATTCAAAAGTCAAGCCTGGCCCATCCTATCTTTCCAACATAATTTTTCATGACACCTAGTTGAGATTTGCTCATGGAATCCCCAACTGTTGCTCACCTATGGGCAGCATGTCAGTTGAGTCCCCAAATCTAGGATTTGGTTTTTATATTTTAGCCTCAAACCAGATACATATTAGCTCTCCCAGAGATGGTCACTTCCCGTGATGGATTTATTTTGACCAGATACCCATGAAACCAAAGTGTAAATTGGATTATGTCAATTCACTGTATCATCATAGGAACCTTTGGTGCTTTTTTCCAGAGCCTCCTCTTGTCAGCATTAGTAGTAACAGTAATGAAAATAGCTCTTACTTATTGAGCATTTACTATGTGTGGAGTGTTTCCTATGTATAATCTAGTTTAATACTCAATAGCACCATTAGGTATGTATTTTAACCTCATAGAAAATGAGAATGAAGCAATAATAGCTTAAATAATTGTCCTGAGGTCGTAATACTAGTTAAGATTCTTTCAGTGTCTAGAGATAGGAAATCAACACTTGCTTAGGAAAAGAGGGACTTATGGGCCAGGGTGGAATTGGCTCATCAACCTGGGGAAGATCCTGTAAAGATAGTCAAAGGAACGCCTGGGTCAGGACAAACGTCAACATAGAATTTGGAGTCTCTCTTTTAGTCCCTCTATATCCTATAGAGACATCCTCAAAGAAATGCTGCAGGAATCAAGAGACTCAGGGACAGAACCTAAGGACTCTCCAAGCTACTAAGGGATGATAGCTCCTTCCCTCAGTTCCTCATTCTCCCCTGCCTGTCCCTCTAAGGACCTTTTTTTGCAGATAGGCTGACACACATGATGGGCCGCTGTACCCCACATCTAATTAGAAACTTCCAGGGAGGAGCTCTGATGGGCATGGAGTAACTCACTCACCTTTTCCTTGGACCTGTCCAGGAAGATATTGTACAATGAGGAGGTGGGGAAGAGGTTGCCCAGAGGAAAGGTGACACTCTGTTACAAAAGGAGATGGCAAAAGGAGATGGGAAAATGAATGCAGCAACAATAAAAGAGTGGTTTTAGTATGCACCACATTTGGATAGTAGTGAAACAACATTAGCACTACAAATCCACCTGTTCTTATTCAAAAGCCAGCTGCTGTTTCATCTACCCTGTGCCCTTTCATTTCCCCAAGGGCCTGGCATGGAATAGGCTCTCAATGAACGTTTGTCAAATGGCCTTGGTTTTGATGTAAATTCACAGGCACATCCTGGGCATAAATGAATCCTGAGATATTGATGTATACCAGGCCTTAGAAGGCCAGATTATAAAATTGGTTAAAATTTCATATTCCCTTTTGTTTTTATTAGTTCTCTGTTTTTGAATCCTTTTCCTGTGCAAAGAGAAGGGTTGAAACTCTGAAACTGAACTTGAAGCTCACAATGCTTTGAGTCACAGTACCCTCTTTTTTCTTCCCAGAAGCAGGCTTTTCTGGCCTGGGGCCACTATCTACTATTTCCATCATCTGAACTTCAAGTACTGTCACAGAAATGAGTATCTGAATTCTGAAAAGCCCTTCATGCTCAGCGCTCAGTCTTTTCTGATGAGAAATTAGAAAAGACTGCTAATGTGTTTATCCCAAAGGAATAAAAATATCCGTGAAATGAGAGACTTCAAATTCTGTGTTGACTTTTTCCTTGACCCAACCGTTCCTTTGATTAAATATTATTTGCTATCAAACTTGACCTGAATGGAGGCTAAAAAAATCCTCTATGGAAGCCACTTTCAGTTAGATGAGTCTTACTTTGAATATGTGGAACTAAAATCTCAGTAATCACCTCACCTAATTACCTGTACCAGGCCAGGCCTGGTGCTAATTTTCTAGGCAAGCCAAGTCTTTCAGTAGCAGCTTTGCCACTACCATTTTGTCCTTTTTCAGGTATCTTTTACTAATACCACTTTTTCTTTTATTTTTTCTTGTTATGAAGTGTTATGTCAAATCTTTATGGCTTCAATCAGTGATGTGCCACTTGCTAACATTTCACCTTAAGAAATAAACTCTCCAAGCTGCAGTTTCCTCATTTATAAAAAACAGGACAATAGTAGTGACCTCATAGAGTTGTTGGTGGGGATTAAATAAGTTTCAGTGTGCACAGGCACCTGGCAATTAGTATGCACCTAATAAATAATAGCTATTATTACCATATAGTATGAAAAATCCAAAGATAGACACTGTGGAATGTTAAAAAAAAAAAAAAAAAAAAAAAAAAGCACTTCTGTAGACTGGGCCGGGCATGGTGGCTCACATCTGTAATCCCTGCATTTAGGGAGGCCAAGGTGGGCAGATCACTTGAGGCCAGGAGTTTGAGACCAGCCTGCCTGGCTGACATGGCAAAACCCCATCTCTACTAAAAATACAAAAACTCAGTCGGGTATGGTGGTGCACACCTGTAATCCCAGCTGCTCAGGAGGCTGAAGCAGAAGAATCGCGTGAACCTCGGAGGCAGAGGTTGCAGTGAGCCAAGATCGCGCCACTGCACTCCAGCCTGCGTGACACAGCGAGACTTCGTCTAATAAACAAAATAAAAATAAAGAAACGCTCCTGTGAATTTATACATTCAAGATCTTACAATAAAGGGTTTTATGGAAATCATAAGCAGGTAACATATTCAGTGACCTATTTGCAAGGGGTTTAACATGATGACTGGTCCATTATTGTTATTATTAGGAAGTTTTATCCCCTTGTAGTCCCATGTATTTCTATCCTTAGTGCAGTCTGCTTATGTTGGCATTCACACACACACACCTTGTACTTACCTGGGTTGGTGAGCACACTGAGGGGCCAGCCTGTCCGGACTTAGATAACTGGAGGTTAGCAAGATGTGTTTTAATTTGGAGTGGCTCAATTATCGCCTCTGTAAACATCAAAATGTCTTTTAAGAAGTCCAGGAAACTCACCCATACTTTCCTGTTTATTCCTTATTTTCTTTATCTATTAATATCTGACAGAATGATGAATAGTCTTGGAGAAGTGAAGACCCACCTGATCTAAATGTGGCCCCACAACTCTCTCTGACCTCTTTGGAAGAAACCTATTATTATTTCATTGACTTATTATTAGTCCATTGACTCTTAAGCTAGGCTTTCCTTCAGGCAGTGATATACACAGGAAAATTAGGTTTTCAGACACTCTCTTTATAAACCAGGTGTTCCTTAGTTTCTTTCACAATTTTCTTACTAGCATGGTTAGTTCAGTATAAGTCCCATCTCCCATGACTAAATTGTACTTCATGCAATAAGCAAGTAGGTAGTAAACGAGTGAGTCCATCTTTTTCTGAGTTTCTTGTGTACCTCACTAGTTCTTCACTTCTCTGGGTCGCTTTGCCCAAGAAGATTTCAATAAGATTATCTCCAATTGCCCTAACGATACAGTGGGAAACAAAGCAGTATATAGTATTTTCTCTGGTTTCCCCTGACTCCAATTTCTAGCTTCTATTAAAATGTTTCTGATTTGTCTTTCTTTTCCTATATAACATTTACGTATAATCCCTCACCACTCAAAATGAACAGCCCCCAATTATTTAGCTCCTGAAAGTATCTTACACTCAAACTTATGTTTAACACATTTTACTAAAGGTTCATGGTAATTGCACAGCAAATTACTTAAAATTGTATATTAGACATCCTTGGGCTTAAAAGAGCTTGACTATTCTTGCCACCAGTGTTAATCTCCCACCAATATCCAGGGCTGTTCTCTCTCTGAATCTTCATCCTCCTTTGTGTAGTTCACTCATCTTCAACATTCTGGTAAAAGTCTTGGGCAAAGCATTTTTATTGGCTATGAGCATTATCCCCACAGCCTCATCTTTATGACCTAGTGCTGGTGTTCCCCTCACAGACACCAAGTTCTCCGTGAGAGGATTTGTATGATTGGCTCTTAAGGAAACCATCTTTTTCTCTTTAAGCACTTGGAAAAGTTTTCCTATTCAATTTGCAGTTATTGTTTTCAGCTAGAATTTTCTTCTTTATTTCTTGCAATCTGGTTTAATATTTATTCCATATGGCTGAAATCACAGCTACTGAGTTGATCTTCATCTGTTTCAATAAAAGAGAGATAATTCTTATTCGCTCCATTCTGCTTCTATGTGGAGCGTAGCTGGATGATACCTTGCATGCTCTGGCCAATGGAGAAGTTTTACCCTTTCTGAATTTCCTTTTGGGCTGGTTATGGTGGCTCATGCCTGTAATCCCAGTATTTTAGGAGGCCAAGGTGGGAGTATTGCTCAAGGCCAGGAGTTCAAGACCAGGCTGGGAAACATAACGAGACCCTGTCTCTACAAGAAATTAGCCATGTGTAGTGGTGTACACTTGTGTTTCTAGTTACTTAGGAAGCTGGGGCAAGAGGATCATCTGAGCCCAGGCGTTCGAGGCTGCAGTGACTTATGATAGTGCCACTGCACTCTAACCTGAGTGACAGAGAGAGAGAGACTCTGCCTCTTAAAAAAGAAAAAATAATAATATTTTCCCTTTAGGTTCAGGAAAAAAATGCTCTCCCAGGATGACTGCTGCAGGAGTTACTTACGTGGGTGGCCCACCCTCCTGAATTCCCTTGGACATTTAGCCAAGAGTAAGTCTAGCTAGTGTCTTTTCTAGCTTTTTCTAAATTGACTTCATTCTTCCTCTTGCTAATCCCCAGTTCCCCCTGACTTTCTTTACTTTTTTTCCCCTGACATAGCTAACGTTTTTTCCACACCATTCACATTAGTTCATTATTTTCTCTCACCATATCGTATGGCACCTTCTTAGCTTAACCATACATCTTTATTCGTTAATGGATGTCAAAGCTCCACTTTTATACTTTACATCCAGCTGATAGTTCTTGTCAAAAGACCAAAGAAATATAATTATAATACACAAACAACAAGAGTAGGGCTGTATAATTAATTCATTTAACAAACGTTTATCATGAACTACAGTGGGTTACACGTTTTGGTAAGCACTGCATGAGATTCATGACAAAATTAATATAAATCCTGCCTCCAGTAAGTTTATAGTTCAGTAAGTGGAAAAAAAATCATACATGATGGAAAAACCATAACAGAAATTAGACAGTGGCAAGGGCGTTAAATTGGTACACATAAAGTACAGTCCTGTGCTGCTTAACGATGGGGATACATTCTGTGACATGCATCTTTAGGTGATTTTGTCTTTGTGGGAATGACACAGAGTGCACTTCCACAAACCTAGATGGCAGAGCCTACTACACACCTGGGCTATGTGGTATGAGTGGTCCTAGTGGTCCCGGGCTACAAACCTGTATGGCATGTTATTGTAGTGAATACTGTAGGCAACTGTAACACAATAGCAAGTATCTGTGTATCTAAACAGAGCTAAACATAGAAAAGTTACTTAAAATTATGGTATTATAATCTTACGAAACCACTGTCATGTATGTGGTTTACTATTGATCAAAACATCATTATGTGGCATATGACTAGTGAAGAAACAAAAGTTTGTGAATCTTCTAAATGACCTCCCCTCGCTGTGGATGTTTATTCAGAACTTAATACTTGGACAGTTAATTTCTTTCTAGGGTGTCTGGATCTAACACCACAATTAAGAAAAAGGATACCTCATGTTGATGTTGCTGAATGCCTCTGTTTTTCTGACTGTCAAAGAAATTGTATCTTCTCCAGAGATTTCATCAGCATAGGAGATGGAAAGGACATTTGACTTGGCTTTAAAAAATCCCTGGGTGCAAATTCTGTTTGCTACCGAATAGAATCATGACTAATACAGCCACACGCTAATTATCTTATTTAACTCCTCTGAAAACCATCTGTATAATGAGGAGAAAAGCAGAATTGTTGTGATCAAACAAATTAAGTGAAAATGTTTCAAAATGTATAAAGCGCTTGGAATTAGGTGTATTGTTAATATAACTAAATGAAAAATCTGTAAATATACATGAGAAAATAGAACTCCAGCTTTAAACAACAAAGAACTGTGAAAATATGAGTGGGAGAGTCATCATTCTGCCCATTTTGAATGGCTTCCTTTAGATTTGCTTACATCTATCCTCACGGACAATGTTTTGCTGTATATACAATTTTTCCTTTTTTGTTTGAGCTACATGCAACATTTATCCTTCCAAGAATATTCAGGGTGCTTAGTGATTTGTTCATTTTTAGGCTATGCATGAAGACTCATTTAACTCAGATATAGAGTTGCTTTTATGAAAGTCATGGAATAGAGTAGCTAAGCCAACATGAGGTCCTCAGTAGACAATATAAGTAATGATATAATAAGGCTTTGCCTATACAATTTTTTCATCATAAAGCCCATTCTATGGCTATAAAATACACTCTAATGATCTTGAGTAGCAAAAAAATTCTATTACAGAATATGCTTTTTATGTTCATCAATTGATTAATATAAACAAAATTTGCTGAGAGAAGGTAAGAAAGAATTATAATCACCATCGTAGTCGCACCTTGTATATTAGAAGTAATTATAAGTAATTATTGATGTTCACCTCTCCAAAATATTAGCATAATTTATAGCTTAATTACTGTCCTTTATACCTGGAAAAGTATCAAGCATTTGGCAGGTTCATCTTAATTTGATTTCAAACCTCTAAGCCACGATGTTATTTTTTCTACTTCTACTACACTGACAGAAAAGAGAGTTTTATAACTTCTTCCTCTGGCCTGTTCAAATATTTAACAAAGAAAATTTCTCTTCATTGTTAATTTTACTTTTCATCATTTCTTTGATGTTAAAATCATAACTGAAGACTGTAATGGACTATCATTATCTTTAAAATAACATGTAATACATCCTCAGATGACAAAATTATTAATTGTTTTTATGCTTCATATCCTCCTTTACTCTTCTCTCAAGTGCAAGATGAAACTCATCCTTAATGTGACTTTCCCTTGTCTACTCTTTCTCCTTACCAGGAGTATATAAAACCTGTGGTTATGCACTGAAAACTTTCGGTTCCAATACTTCTCTAGACACAGCCATGCTCTTTGACAAGACACAGTCTGGCACTTTGCATCATTCTATTATGTGTGTACATGTATACGTGTGTATGTGTATATATACAACTCTTTCCTTCTTCACAAAAATGAACAAATGATGCTACTTCTGGTAGTGGTAGTGTGGTGTGGGATGCTTCTCTTCTCAAGATGAGTATAAGCTGGAAAAAAATTTTTAATAAAATGTAAGGGCACAGGTAATAGACCAAAGTTAGGCAACAACTTGAAAGTGTTTAGTCAGGAATCACAGACACTTCATTGGTTAAGAATTATTTGAGGCCTCACACTGTGGCCATTTCTATACCTTCCACAAATAGACAACTAAAACCCACAGCTTTAGTAAGCATAGGGGGTAGGGTCAGTTTGGAGTTGGTTGCAGAGCAGTGAACAGTGAAAAGTTTAACAGGAAGATTTTGGAAATGAGAGCTAAGAGATTCATAGAAGTACAAATAAGAAGCGCTTCATGTATGCCTGTCTGACTGATAAACAACACACATCTAAGTGAGACTCCAGGGAACCTAGCAAGCTTGAAGAGCCATGCAAACATGCTCTTTGCCTTTGAATATATTCTTCACATTTAGGATAGCTAAAATTAAAAAGATTTACAATGTCAAGTGTTGACAAATTGTGGAGCAACTGAAACCCTCATGTGGTGTTAGAGGGAATTCAAAACAGTGCAGCCACTTTGCAAATTATGTTGGCAGTTTCTCAAAAAGTCAAAAATAAACTTACCATATGACCCAATGATTCTACTACCCAAGAGACATAAAAACCTGTATCCACTAATCAAACTTACGCGATGTTTATCATAGCATTATTCATAGTAACCCCAAACTGAAAAGAACGCAGGTCCATGAATTGCAGAGTGGATAAACAAAATGTAAGTTATGTATACAATGAACTGCTACTCAGCAATAGAGAAAGAACAAGCTGTTGAAACACGAATAATACAGAGAAAACTAAGAAACGTCATGCTAGGTGAAAGAAGCCAGGTACAAAAGCCTACATTCTCTATGATTCCATTCATATGATGTTCTAGAATAGGTAAAACTGGAATGACTCGAAGCAGACCAGAGGTTCCAAGATGAATGCTGGTGGCCGGTATTGATTGTCAAGGGGTATCAGGGAACTTTTCTGGGTGATGGAAATGTGATTAAACTTGATAATCATGGTAGTTGCATGACTATATGCATTTACCAAGTCTTCAATAAACCTGCATTTAAAATGGGCAGGTTTTATTGTATGAAAATTATATCTCTATTATCTCTATAAGCTTTTAAAAATGGATTAAAGAGCTTTTTCTTATTTCCTAATAATTGCGGTAAGTGAATTGTGGTGTCCAGAGGCCTCTAATTTTTTTATTTTAAAGTCTTAGTTTATGATTTCTAAATTGCTATTTATTACTACTCATGCAGTTCTTTCTATTTTCTCCTTATTTATCTCAAAATCTGTTTCAATCTCTGGGAAAACCATAAAAATACTTGTATGGAACTATACAAATAAAATTAAAATCTGAGATTCAGATTTATTTATATTATATATTTATAATATATATTATAAATTTAATTTATTGAAGACAATTATTGATGACATAATCTGTTTATGATCTACTATGATTTCTCATACTGTTTCTTCTGTATTTTCAAGCATTCTTTACCTTATAAGATATACTTGTAAGAAAACATCCTAAATTTGTGTTGAAATGCGATTTTTTAGCCATTATAGCATTTAGACAGCCATTTGATGTTTAATTTCTCCCAATTCCCAGTGGAATACCTATGGGAATTCAGAAAATGATGATAATTTGTAACTACATCTAAAACTAAGTCTGACAGTCAACATACTGCCAGACCATAGGGAGCATTTTCACTGATTAAAAATGTAGGAAACATAAATGAGAATTAGAATGTGAAAGAGAGATTGGCATATGGTTTTCACCTGAGGTAAAGTAAATACTCTTTCCTGAAGAATAAAGAATATAAAATTTCTCACATAACATCCTTGCCTGTGAATCAGAAACTCAAGCCTTTTCAGCCTCAAATGGGAAATCCATTTCTCTACTGCAGCAGCTGATTATTTTGAAGTAGTGAGACACTGCCCCTTACCCACTCCAAAATTTCTCCCAGTCAAGTAGCTTCAGAGATTGCAGTCCTGAGAAAACAATGAGTTAGACAAAGCAAGTGAAACACTGTGATGCTTTGATGCTTTCTGTATTGTTCTGAGGAGGGAAATGCCACAAAGCATCCCGCATCAAATATTTTTGTATACTCTACCAATGGCTTAAGTTTTCCAAAAAAAGAAGAAGTAAAAATATTTTTTAAATATATCACTAATTAGGTAAAGGGAAAGCCAAGCTGCAAAACGTGACTGCATCAAACACTAAATCCATCCCATTTTAAAGACTTGGAGAGAATCATATCCCAAAAAAAAATATCATTTTATAAATAAACCAACTTTAAAAAACAAATGAGAACATGAAGCCATTACAAGAGAATAGATTAAAGAAAAACAGAAATGTTAAGGGAGATGAAGGCTGTAAGGAAACTAGACAAGAAAATCCAGCACCTGAATTTAAAAACCTCCATTAGAAGACAGAATTTGAAATTCAGAATCTTGAATCAGGGATACAAAGGTCAAATTTGAGAAGCTGTCTTATGATGCAGGGGAAAACAACAAAAAAGGGGACGGAAGTTAAAAACGATAGTAATAGGAAGATAATGAATACAAATACAATTTCAGAATTATGAATTCCTTGAGAAATAAATCAAAACAGTTGGAATAGAAGCAGAAAACACTAATATATAACTAAATAGCACTTGACTTGAAAGCATAACTGAGAATCTAGGTATTAAGAAAAGTTTTGAATTCCATGCATACCTAGAAAAAAACTAAATTATGAGAAAATAAATATCCCAAACACATCTTTAAATACAAGGAAACAACACTAAGATATCACTGCATACATATCAGAATAGTTAAAATACAAAAGGAGAAAAAAAGCCCTGATAATACCAAAATCGATAAAAATTCGGAGCAAAAGGAACGCTCATTCATTGCTGGCAGAAAAGCAAAATGGCATAGCTACTATGGAAGACAGTTTGGCAGTTTCTTACAAAACTAAACATAGTCTTAACATGCAATCCAGCCATTGCACTCTAAGTGTTTACCCGGCGGATTTGAAAACATTGTCCATAAAAAAACCTGCACATAAATGTGTATAGCAGCTTTATTCATATTTATGAAACACTGGAGGAAACCAAGATGTCCTTTAGTAGGTGAATGTGTAAACAAACTGTAGTATATCCACACAGTGGAATAGTATTCAGAAATTAAAATTAAACAAGATAATTTTGATGGCTCCAAAATGGCTGAGTAGAAGCATCTGGCACTCACCTCCTTCACAAAGAATGAAAAAAGCAGTAGATAACCACACTTTGACCAGATCATCTAAGACAGAACACTGGAATTCAACAGAGCAGCAACAAGTAACACCTAAGGCAAGGAAGGAGAGGGAAATGAAATAGCCTGACAGCCAAGATTATCTAAAAGCCTGGAGAGTCTTCCCTATGTGGGGAATGAGTGAGACACCCCCAGAATGCCACATTGAAATCATGGACTCCTGCCATACTAGCCCTCAACTCTTGCAGACCCTGAGACTAACACAGGGAATTGCCTGGAGACGATGCAACAGCACTGCTTTAGAGAGGGGGTTCAGCCTGGATCCCCCAAGCCCTTTGAATCCTAACCAGCTATAGCATGGTGCCATTTTAAAAGCCCAGACCCCACCAGACTGCATCCTGCCCTGGGTCCCAAGAGGCCCTGCATCCCCATATCCCTGGTGCCCCCAGTGACATCCTCTGCCTGCAGCCACGGCCACTGCTGGCTGCTGCTGCCAGGACTAAAGCATGAGCCATTAGCAGCAACCCTGCCACCCTCGGCAGTGGGTCTGTCACACATTTTCACACTTCTTGAAGACAAGCTCCCATGCCTGAATCTGATGCTACTGCACATTGTTGCCACTGGGTACCAAAGAGAGCCCCAATGTCAGTGACCACAATCCCCAGCAGAGGGGCCACCACACATTTGGACATGCCATAAGGGCATGTTTTCCTGCCTGTAGTCATCAGTTTGGGTTAAAGCACATGCTCTCCAGCTGCCTGTCTACGGCTGCTGCCACTCAAAGCAAACTTGCCCTCTCTATCAGCAGGGCTACAATGCTGCCACTGCTATTCCACCCAAGCCCTCCACCAGAAGCCTGGTGATGACCCTGCCCCTGCCTTCCACAGGTAGCATCCACATGCACCACTGGTGGACCTGAGGATAGGTCTTCTTGACCAGGTTCTGCTCCCTCAGTGCCTGTGCACATTGTCCAGAAGCCTTAAGACTTCCCTGCCCATCTGATCACTGATGGCACCTGAGCACTGCTCCCAGGGGCCTGAGGACAGATCTACTTAATCCACTACTACCACCATAGCTAGCACCCACCTGCATGTGCTACCTGTGGGCCTGGGGACTGGCCTATCCAGCCTGATGCAGCCACCACCAACACCAGTGTGGACCACTTGGTGGGTAGAGGGTTGTTCTACTACTGCTACTGTCATTGCCCACACCACACCTGCCACCCAGGGGTCTGAAGGCGTTTCCACCCACCTGGCCCACTACTACCATTGCCAACAACTGAGCAACAGCCTAGAGGCCCAGGAATCAGCCCATCTGGACTCATTAACATCAGTGCCAGCATATGCTACCCTGGGGCACAAGGACAAGCACTCTCGGTCTGCCCACTGCCACCACTGGGACCTGAGAACTGGCCTACCTGGCATTCTCAACCTCAGCAAAACTTCACTAAAGCCTTCATTAACAACTGCACACTGAGCCACTGAGGAAATCACAGATACCAACAATGATGTTTACAGCCAAAGAAATTATATGCAGACCACACTATTGCATGCACCCTGAATCAAAGTCAAAGTGCTGCACTTATCCAGCACCACAAATAATACATCTCCAGGAAACAGTCTTGCCCTACAAAAGCAAATTCAAAAAAACAAAAACAAAATCAGTAGAAGTAACTGTTACATCAAGTACACTGCTATCAATGTGAGAACATAAGAAACAAAAATGTAAGGAAATATAACACCTCCAAAAGAACACGATAATTCTCTGAAAACAGATTCCAAAGAAAAAGAAGTTTATGAAATGCTAGAAAAAGAATTCAAAATAGTAATATTAAAGAAGTCAATGAGATTCAAGAGAACATAGATAAGCAATACAAGGAAATTAGAAAAATAATTCAAGATATAAATAAGAAATTTCCCAAAGAGATAGATATTACTAAAAAGAACCAGACAGAAACCCTGGAGCTGAAGAATTCATTGAATGAAATAAAAATATATTTAACATCTTCAACAGACTAGATCAAGCAAAAGAAAGAATTTCAGAATCTGAAAACAAGTCTTTCAAAATAACCTAGTCAGACAAAACTTTTTAAAAAGTAAAAAAAAAAAAAAAAAAGGTATGCATAGCATACAAGATACAATAAAGCCATAAAACATTCACATTTTTAGTGTTCCAGAAGGCAAAGAGAAAACCAAATGTATAGAAATACCATTTAACCAAAGAATAGCCAAAATCTCACCCAATCTAGCAAGAATTTTAGCCATTCAAATACAGAAAGCTCAGGGATTTCCAAATAGATACAGTTCAAAAAGGTCTTTCTAGCTGCACTTTATATGCAAGCTGTTAAAAGACAAAGGGAGATGTCTAAAAATAGCAAGAGAAAAGCATATAGTCACTTAAAAGAGAACCTTATTAGACTAACAGTGGATTTCTCAGCAGAAACTTTACAGGCCAAGAGAGAATGGGATGATAAATAAAAAATGCTGAAAGAAAAAAACTGGCAGACAAGAGTACTATATCCAGCAAAGTTATCCTTCATAAATGAAGGAGAAATAAAGTCTTTCCCAGATAAGCAAAAACTGAAGGAATTCATTACCACTAGACTGGCCTTAAAAGAAATGCTTAAGGAGCCCTATCACCTGAAAACAAAAGAATAATATCCACCATTATGAAAATACATAGAAGTATAAAACCCACTGGTAGAGCAAACACACAAATATGGAAGAGAGGGCTCAAATATTTCCATTAAAGAAAACAACCAAATCACAATGAAAAACAGTAAGAGAGAAAGAAAGGAAAAAAGAAAATACAAAACAACCAGAAATCAATTAATAAATTACAGGAATAAGACCTCACATATAACCTTGGATGTAAACAGATTAAACTTTTCATTTAAAAGACATAAATTGGGCCAGGCGTGGTGGCTCACACCTGTAATCCCAGCACTTTGGGAGGCCAGCGTGGGCTGATCACGAGGTCAGGAGATCGAGACCATCATAGTTAACACGGTGAAACCCCGTCTCTACCAAAAATACAAAAAATTAGCCCAGTATGGTGGCAAGTGCCTGTAGTCCCAGCTACTCGGGAGGCTGAGGCAGGAGAATGACGTGAACCCAGGAGGCGGAGCTTGCAGGAAGCCGAAATCACACCACTGCACTCCAGCCTGGGCACCAGAGCGAGACTTCATCTCAAAAGAAAAAAAAAGACATATATTGGCTCTATAGATTTCTTTTTCAAAAAAAAAAAAAAGACCCATAAAATCCCGCCTACAGAAACTCATCATCTGTAAAGACACATATAGACTGTAAAAGGATGAAAAAAGATATCTGAAAATGAAAAACAAAGCAGACAAGAGTAGCTACTTGCATTGGATAAGACAGACTAAGATAGACACAAACACAGTAACAGGTGGAAACTTCAATACCTCATTTTCATCACTATACAGATGACTTACATAGAAAATAAACCAAATTGGATTTAAATTGCACGTTAGGTTAAATAAACCTAACAGACATCTATAGAGCATTTTACCTAACAGCTACAGAATACACATTCTTCTCATCAACACATAGAACATTCTCCAGGATAGATTGTGGTTAGACAAAAAACAAATCTCAAGAAATTTTTAAAAATCAAAATAATATGAAGTATCTTCTCAGACTATAATGAAATAAAACTGGAAATCAATAACAAGAGAAACTTGGTAAACTGTACAACTACATATAAATTAAACAACATGCTCCTGAATTACCATTAGGTCATGGAATAAATTAAGGAGAAAATTTCTAAAAATCGAAACAAATTAGAATTGAAGTGCAACATACCGAAACCTATGGGATACAACAAAAGTAGCACTGGGAGAAAAGCTTATAGCAATAAATGTCTACATCTGAAAAGTAGAAAGATTTCATATAGACAATCTAATGGTGTACTTTAAGAAAATGGAAAAGCAATAACAAACCAAACCCAAATTTAGTAGAAGGAAAGAAATAATAAAGAGCAGAACTAAACAAAATAGAGACTAAAAATAATTACAAAATATTAATGAAACAAAAATGTGGTGCTTTGAAAAGATAAACAAATTGAATAAACCACTGACTAGACTAACCAAGGAAAAAAGAGAGAAGATTCAAATAAACAAAATTAGAAATGAAAAAGGAGACATTACAACTGATACCACAGAAATACAAAAGATCATCAAAGACTATTATGAACAGCAATATGCTAACAAACTGGAAAACCTAGAAGAAATAGACAAATTCCTGGACAGATACAACCTACAAAGATTGAATCAGGAAGAAATTGAAAACCTGAAGAGACCAATAATAAGTGGAGATTGAATCAGCAATTAAAAGTCTCCCATCAAAGAAAAGCCCCAGACAAGATGGCTTCACTGCCAAGTTCTACCAAACTTATAAAGAAGAAATAACGCCAATTCTTGTCGAACTATTTCAAAAAACTGAAGAGAAGAGAATCTCCTTTAACTCATTCTCGGAGGCCAGCATTACTCTATTACTGAACCCAAGATTAAAAAAAAAAAAGAAAATCACAGGCCAATATCCATGATGAACATGAATGCAAAAACCCTAAACAAGCTACTAGCAAACTGAATCTAACAGCATATCAGAAAGATAATATACCATGATCAAGTGGGATTTATTCCCAGGATAAGGGGTGGTTTAACATATGCCAATCAATAAATGTGATAAATCACATCAAAGAATGAAAGACAAAAACTGTATGATTATCTCAATAAACACAGAAAGTGCATTTCATAAAATTCAACAACTTTTCATGATAAGAACTGTCAACAAACTAGTATACAAGGAACTTATTTCAACATAATAAAGACTTTATCTGACAAATTCACTAACTTCATACTGAATAAGAAAAAGCTGAAAGCCTTTCATCTAAGAACAGTAATAAGACAAGGATGCCCACTTTCATCACTCCTACTCAACATAGTACTGGAAGTTCTAGCCAGAACAATCAGGCAGGAGAAAAAGAAAATAAGACCTCCAAATTGGAAAAGAGAAAGTCAAATTGTTCTTCTTTGCAGGTAACATGATCTTATATTATACTTAGGAAAATCCTAGACTCTATCAAAAACTCTTTGATCTGATCAATAAATTCAATAAATAGCAGGGTACAAAAATCAACATTAAAAAATTAGTAGCATTTTTATATACAAATAATGAACTAGTTCAGAAAAAAATCATGAAGGCAATTATATTTAAAATAGCTACCAAAAAAACCCACTTCTAAATAAATTTAACTAACGAAGTTAAAAACCTCTACAAGAAAAGCTACAAAATACTGATGAAAAGAAAAGGACATAAGCAAATGGAGAGACAATTTATGCTAATGAACAAGAAAAATTAATATTGTTTAAATAATCATATTAAACAAAGCAATCTACAGATTCAATGCAATCCCTATTAAAATGCCAATGCCATTTTTCACAGAAATAGAAAAAACATCCTAAAATTCATATGGAACCAACAAATAGCTCAAATATCCAAAGCAATGCTGAGCAATACAAACAAAGCTGGAGACATCACACTACCTGATTTCAAAATATACTACAAGGCTTTAGTAAGCAAAACTGTATGGTACTGGTATGAAAATATATAGATGAATGGAACAGGATAGAGAACCTAGAAATAATCCACACATTTATAGGTAAATGATTTTTAACAAAGGTGCCAAGAGCATACCTTGGGGAAAGGACACCCTCTTCAATTAACAATGCTGGAAAATTGGATATGCATATGTAGAAGAAGGAAACTTGACCCCTGTCTCTCAACATATACAAAAATCAACCAAGTATAGATTAAAGACTTAAATGTAAAACCAGACACTATAAAACTACTAGAAAAAAAATAGAGTAAACACTTTATGACATTGGTCTAGGCAAAGATACTATGGCTAGTGCCTCAAAAGCACAGGCAACAAAAGCAAAAGTATGCAAATGAGATGATATTAAACTAAAAGTCTTCCACACAGCAAAGGAAACAATCAGCAGAATGAATAGACAACCTGTTGGATGGCAGAAAATAACTGCAAACTATTCACCTGACAGGGACTAATATTGAGAATATATAAGGAACTCAACTCAACAGTAAAAATACAAATAATCCTTTGAAGAAGTGGGCAAAGCACATGAATAGACATTTTTCAAAAGAAGACATACAAATGGCCAATACATTTATAAAAAATACACAACATCACCAATCAAGGAACTGCAAATCCAAAACCACACTGGGATTCTATCTTATCTTAGAATGAGTATTATTTTAAAAATAACAGATGTTGATAACGATGTGGAGAAAGGGATCTCTTATACATCATTGGCAGGAATGTAAATTAGTACAACCACCATAGAAAACAGTATGGAGATTTCTCAAAAAACTAAAAATAGAACTACCATACCATCCAGCAATCCCACCAGTGGGTATTTATCCAAAGGAAAAAAAGTCAGTATATCAAAGGATATCTGTACCCATGTTCATTGCAGCACTATTCCTAATAGCAAAGATATGAAATCAACCTAAATGTTTATCAATGGAAGAATGGGATAAATAAAATCTGGTGTATCTATATTTACACAATGGAATACTATTTGGCCTAAGTGTTTACCAATGGAAGAATGGGATAAATAAAATCTGCTGTATCTATATTTACACAATAGAATACTATTTGGCCTAAGAAAGAATCAAATCATGTCATTTGTGCAACAAAGATGGACTGGAGGTCACTATGTTAACTATAATAAGCCAGGCACAGAAATACAAACATTGAATGCTCTCACTCCTATGTGAAAGACTGAAAAGTTGATGTCATGGAGGTAGAGAGTACAATAATAGTTACCAGAGACCAGGAATGTTGTGTGGGTCAGAGGTGGGAGTGAAGAGGGGTTGGCAAATGGGTATAAATGTACAGCTAAATAGAAAAAAGTTCTACAGTTTGATAGCCAAGTAGGGTGAATACAGTTAGCAGCAATGCAGTGTGGATTTCAAAATAGCTAGAAAAGAAAATTTGAAATGTTCCTAACTCATAGAAATGATATAAATACTTGAAGTGATGGATATTCTGAATACCCTGACCGATCATTACACCTTGTATGCATGTAACAGAATATTACATGCACTCAATAAATGTGTACAAATATTATGTATTAATAAAAAGTAAATGAAATTATAATTTAAAAGGAAATAAAGAGTTAAACACTACATAAATAGATGCCAGGTAGTGGAAACATAAACAGTTTAGTATATAAACATTTATTTTGTATGTTATGTGTATTATATACAGTATTCTTTCAATAAAGTAAGCTATGGAAAAAGTTAAGAAAATTATAAGGAAGAGAAAACATTTACTATTCATTAAGTGGAGGTGGATCATCATAAAGATCATCATCCTTGTCATCTTCATGTTGAGTAGGCTGAAGAAGAGGAGGAGTTGGTCTTACTGTCTTAGGGGTGGCAGAAGCCAGAGAAAATTTACATATATGTGGACCCTCTTAGTTCAAATTTGTGTAATTCAAGGGTTAACTGTATATCATGGAAGATGTTAATAATAGGGGTACCTGGGTATAAAGTGTGTATTGTCTTCACAATTTTGCTGTAAATCTAAAAATGCTCTAAAACTTTTAAAATTAAAAATGTTTTAAAATTAATTATTTAAGAAAGAATTAGTATTCATTTAAGATTCAACTTTGTATACAAAATTACAAAAAAAGGGAGCAAAATTAATGCAATTTTGAAAGGAAAAAACATTGGTTCCCAATTTTTATAGGAGACATGGTGTCACTTCTGTATAAAAGAAAATAAGTTTTCATTTGAATCTAAAAAAAAGTTCTTTTTTTTTTCAAAATATTACCAAACACATTTTGGTTAATAGAATTAAAGAATTAATGTAAACAATCCAAAATTAGGAAAATATTTATTTAAAAATTGGGAAGTTTAAAAAAATCATTAAAATTCATTCTTGAAACAAAATAATTATTGTCAAGATAATTATAAAACATTAAAAACGTGACAAATTATTCTTGAGAGTGTAGAAATGTAATACAAATAATAATTGAATGTTTGAAATCCCTGTTTAAATGTTAAATTATAATCACAGACTCTGTAATATGTTGGAAGAGTTCTGATTAAAATGTTTTTTTCAGAAGTTGCTAATTTTCTTTCCCTATATAACAGCATTTGAATGGGTGCTATTTCCTTCACAACATTTTCAATCACTATTTATTTGTTCTTTTTCTTTTTGAGATAGGGTCTTGCTCTGTCTCTCAGGCTGGATTTCAGTGGTGTGATCATAGCTCACTGCAGCCTTGAACTCCTGGGCTAAAGTGATCCTCCCACCTTGGCCTCCTGAAGTGCTGAGACTACAGGTGTGCAATTCAGGTCCTAGCCTCTCAATCATGAGTATTGTATGCTGGAATTTTATTAAAGGTAAAGTTAACATACATAGGGATTATAACTTTCAAAACACTAGTGGTAGGAGGACAGATGTTTCATATGTAGGACAAAAAGAAATGAGCAAGAAATTAAAACAGAAATATAAATTCACAAAAATATAACCAAACATATTGTGTGACATTAATTATAGATGGTTAAAACTTCTCTAAAAGATGACAGAAAGTCATGTTTTTAAAAAATCTAAATGTAAGCAACATATAGGTAACACAAAATGGCACAAAAATATTAAAGAAAAAAATCATTAAGTGACCACAGAGAAAACCAGGGACGGTGATATTACTACTAGCAAAAAGACAACTCGAGGCAAATATTACTAACTGAATAGAGTTTAATTTGCATTGATAAGGGGAAAACAAAATTTATATATATACTTTCTGAAACATACAAAGCAAAATCTTAGGATATGGAGAAATCAGGAAAAACAAACTTTTTAATAAAGGAAAACTTCACCCCATCATTTACAACTTTTGAATGATTAAGGCAGCAAATAAGAAAAAGAATGACTATTTGCACATTTGCTTTGCACCAGGGCTTATGCGTAGTGCTTTGCTTTCATTATCTTAGCTAAAGATACAACCATGCATTGCTTGAGAACAAAGATACTTTCCCAAAAACGTGTCAATAGGTGATTTTGTTGTTTTGCAAGAATCATAGAGTATACTTGCACAAACCTAGATCATATAGCCTCTGATACACTTGGGCTATATGGTATGGGCTATTGCTCCTGGGCTACAAATCTGTACCACATGTTACTGTGCTGAATACTGTAGGCAATTGTAAAATAATGGCAAGGGTTTGTGTTTCTAAATATATCTACCATAGAAAAGGTACAGTAAAAATATGGTAGTATAATCTTATGAGACCACTGTCTTATATGTAACTAATTGTTGAGCAAACATCATTATGTAACACATGATTGTATATGTGTAATTAACCCCATCTTACAAATGATAATACTGAGACTCAGAGGTGTTTAGTAAACATGAGTGAAGGTCCATAGCAAGAGGGTGGGAGGGCCTGTGTGCAATGGTCATCAGCCAGACTTTAAAGCCTGCCCTTTGACTCCAATGCTCTGTTTACATAATACAAACAATAGTAAAAGCATGTGTGTTCCTAATGAGGTATCTTTCAAACAAATTTCTGAGTCTATGTGAAATTGCAAACTCTGCAGTGCAATTGCTATTATATTAAATAATTACATGAAAAACATTTCTGTAACACAATAGAAAAAGCATTCTTAAAGTTTACTAAAAATTAAGTAAATAAAATTAATCAACCAAAAAAGAAATATTTATAAAACATATTCCACATTTTGAGGGCAAATGTAAAATCAAAAGACAAATAGTGAAAGCAAGTCATATAAAAAAATTACATATTTTGGCCAATTAGTAGTTAAAAATAAAATTCCTGGTTTTAAATGTTTCCATTATTATTTAAAAAGAAACAATGCAAATCCATTGCAATTTAACTCAAAATGTAAAAATAATGGTAAAATCTAATGAAACTGGAAGAAGAAAAGTTATTATGATAAATAATATGTGAAAATATAAAATTGCAATTTACAGATCTAAGGGTGTTTCACTAGAAAAAGGATAAAAAATGGCATAATTGCAAGTTTATACAAGAAAAAAGGCATAAATACACCAAATTAGAAATGAATAATTAGATAAGTTATTAGGAGGATACTGAAAGCATTTATGAGTCTGTAATGGTCAATGTTTTGATAACATATTCACAAAATTTTGATGAGATGAATTGTTTTCTAGGAAAATGTGAATTCTAAAAATTGAGTAAACTAGAAAACATAAAAAAGATCAAAAACTGAGAAAGAAATTAAAAACACTCTCAAGGAAAAGTACCCAAATTTCCAAGCTGTTTAAGTCAATTTAATCTTCTCCAAAGTACATATTTTGTTATAAACTGCCCCATGTAAAAACAGATACAATGTTTCAAATACATTTAAATACACAAAATTAATTAATAATTTTGTTCCCAAATGGAAAAACTATAGAGTTCTTTCATCTTTCATCTGTTAAAAATGTCATAAATAAAATAATCACAACTTGCTTTCTGCAATATTTTAAATAACTAATTCAGTATGCCTCAGCTGACCTCATTTCAAAAACAGAGAGAGGATTGAATACTAGAAAATCTACAAATATCTCATCGTTTTGTCAAAAAAGAAAACTATTTAGTTGGTTACATGAGTAAAAAAGTAACAGTATTTATAAAACCAATTAAGAAAACCTTAGTCTAATAGCCAGCAATCACTTTTTAAAATGCAACAGAGGTATTTCCTTAGAATCCGGAAACAAGAATGAGATGAATTCTCTCAGCACAAGTCATTTAGTGCTGTTCCTGCATTTCCAACCAAAACTACATGAAAATAATCAGAAATAAGAGGCATATCTGGTGACAAATAGACAAAATTATCATCATTGCAGGTTATATTATATTTAGCCCTAGAATTCTCCTTCCAAAAAACCTCCAAGAATCACATGATAAATGAGATTATAATTTTAAAATATGAAAAATTAATATCTCCCATACTTCAGGTAAATGGAATGGGAATTATAACAAGAAAAATCCAATTATAGTAGCAATAATGTATGTAAAAACTAGAAATAAATTTTAAAAAGAATATATATGACATATATAACTACAAAATTTACTGAGGGACATAAAAGGAAATGAATACATGGAGAGACTATCACACTCTTGAGTACTGAAAATATATTGATTATTTTTGTAAGCTAATAGGCTTAATGTCTGTTTCTTCAGAGTCTCAATAAGTCTTCTAAAACTGAACAAGAAATTCTAAATTTGAAAAATACTAATTAACTCAAAATGAGATTCCAACATTTCTTATACGTGTGTATTTATTTAAATCCTGCTCTAAAATGTGTTATATTAATTCAGATTTTCGAACTCATTCTTAAGCTACTCGTTTTGGTTTCTACTAAATTAATTTCCTAGTTTGAAACTTCTCATACTAGACTAAGCATCAATTAAAGAAAAAAATCCAGAAACAACACACTACTTATAGGAAAGGGTCAAAACAATGCACAATGTAATAGGCACGTCAACAAATGCACAGCTCTATGGCTTGGCAAATTACGTCATCTCTCTTAACTTCCGTTTCTTAGCCTGTAAATTGGGGATGATATCTACCCAACTGGATCTATGATTAAATTAGATAGCATCTATAAAATATATACCATAGAGTATACCATATAGTTCATACTTAATAAATTTTATTCTCTTCTCTTTTCCATTTCAATTTTTCTCTCCCCCAGTCCAATCAACCAGTCTCTTTCACTCACTTCCTTTATTGCAGGGAAGCTGTAAGTCTCGTAGCTCAGTAGCAGTCGTGATAATAGTTAGGCAATCCAAACTGGACCCAGCAGAAAACATGATGCTCAGTTGGCCTTTGATTCTGACTTCCAGTCTCTACTGAATTAAGTGCCTTGGCTCAAGTATCTTATCTGTAAAATATAAGTTAGTTCTATAAAGTCAACAGATCCTCTATAAAGCTTCCTTCTAACTCTATGATTTATGATGGGCAGAAGACGTGGTAATGACCTGCTCCTGTCCTTTTCTCTGGGTTCTTGCTCACTCTGGCTAGGTATTTGGCTTGGATTCTTGACCCAATGTAGACCGCTGGAGTCTTTAAGAAAATCATTGAGTCTGACTTATGTCCTGTGTAATCATCCTGCGAACTTCCTTTTATATTTTATGCTTTTTATTCTTGACCTTCAGTCAGATCCTTGGCATAAGAATCTGCACTGGATTAGATACAATGTAATCAAGTATCAAATAAATAAATAAATAAAACTCAAGTGATTCTCTGCCAAGAAAAGCAGAAAAGGTATCAAGCTCTGGGAGAGAACAGGACATTTATCTTAGCTTATCGTTTCCAATACCGGCATATACGTAACATGAGTCTTTACATCTCCAAAATAAAAGTCAAAGCAACTGCTGAAAGCCAAGGTTAGGAAGGAAGGGCAACTGCGCATATATTTGGATAAAGGGTTTGGTATTTAAAATGAAAGAGAGCTTCACAATTAGCAAGAGCTGATGTTCTACACTTGTTTAAAGTAAGTCTGTGTTTTGCATATGTTCAGTTGAAGCCATAATCATGGAAATGGATAAAAAGTCAGGAAACCTGAGTTCCAACCACTGTTCTGTCACTAGTGAAGTTGGAGAGTTAGACCAAGAAGTGGGACAGCTGATCAGTTACTGAGGTCAGTAGTATACATGGGGCACTGAAATATTGCAACTCTATACTGTCTTGGAAAAGTAATGAAATGGAACAAAATGTGTTGACCAGAACTCCTTTCAGGGAGATTATTGGGTGTGTCAAAAGGAATATTTGATAGGCTTCTTGGGGTGGTAGATAAATATATTCAGTTCTCAAATAGATGTTGAAGAAGCAGCTCGTATTTAACATGATCAAAATAGAGTATTTATTTCTATCATTACTATATTTTCGTCCAGTCTTTCCCACCTCAATAACTAGTTCCAGTTTCTTAAGCCCAAAATCTAGTTGATGTCCTGGTACCTCTCTATGGTACCTGACTATGTCCAATCCATTAGCAAATCCTTTTTCTCTATCACCAAACTATGCACTACAGTCATTCATTTTCTAAAGTCTTAATTCTTACCAGGCTAGTCATTTGTTTCTTTTTCATATCCATGTGGTAGGTCATTTTTGTTTTCTTGCTTTATTGTTAATTTCTAGTTTTATTGCATAATTATCAGAGAATGCTGTGTATGTATGCATGTGTATGCACATATACCTATATGCACACATATACATATATATACACACACATATAAAATTTGGAATTTACCGATGTTTTATTTGAGACCTATTCATTAATCAATTTCATAATTGGTTCACAGGTAATTAAAAATAAGGTTTATTATTCATTATATATTTATATCTTTAGGGATTTTTTTGGTCTTTGAACTGTGAGAGTACTCTGTGAGAATAGTGTTAAAGTTCTGTATTTTCAGTGTGTTGATTGTATTTCTTCTTTTCCTATAGTTTTTGCTTTATGCAAGTTGATGCTTTGTTACTAAGTGCATAACTCTTAGTAACTATTCTATCTTCATCATAAATTTTAGCCTTTAGAAGTGTAAAGTGCCTCTATTCTGTCTTATTTAATGTTCTTTGATCTGAAATCTGTTTTTGTCTAATCTAAAAATTATGACCTCCACTTTCTTTTTATTTACATGTTTCTGGTACAGTTTTTAACATCCTTTTGTTTTTAACCTTTCCGAATCATTCATTTTAGATACATTTCAGGAGTAACGTAAAGCATTCAGTTTTGCTTAGTCAGCAAATCTTGTTATTTAATATCTGAGATAATATAATGTATGTTTATTTATACAATAAAAATATTTCGCTGTGTGTTCGTTTTCCTTGCTCTTTTGTCAGGAGGGGTATTTGTGTGTGGCCTGTGTGTGTGTGTGTAGAAAGTGTTGTAATTTTACAAGAAAATGAAAGATCTCTGCAAGAAGAACTACAGAACACTGCTAAAAGAAATCATAGTTGACACAAAATAATAAAAAATCATCCCATGCTCATAGATTGGAAGAATCAGTACCCTTAAAATGGCCATACTGCCCAAAGCAATCTACAGATTCAATACTCTTTCTCTCAAGCTACCAATGTCATTTTTCAAAGAATTAGAAAAAAACTATTCTAAAATTTATATGGAGCAGAAAAAGAGCTTGAATAGCCAAAGCAATCCTAAGCAAAAAAGAACAAAGCCAGAAGCATCACATTACCTGACTTCAGACTATACTATGAGGCTACAATAACCAAACATAATGGTACTAATATAAAAACAGACATATAGATCAATGGGACAGAATGGAGAACCCAGAAATAAAGCCACACAGTTACAACCAACCGATCTTTGACAAAGTTGATAAAAATAAATAATGGGTAAAAAAAAATACCATATTCAGTAAATTGTGCTGGGATACTTGGCTATCCATATCCAGAAGAATGGAACTAAACTGCTACCTATCACCATATACAAAATATTATCTCAAGGTGAATAAAAACTTAAATGTAAGATTTAAAACTATAAAAATCTTAGAATAAAACCTAGTAAATACCCTTCTGCACATTGGCCTTGGCAAAAAATTTATTATTAAGTCCTCAAAAGTAATAACAACAAAAACAAAAATTGAAAGGGGAATCTAATTAAACTAAAGAGCTTCTGCACAGCAAAAGAAACTATCATCAGAGTGAACAGGCAACCTACAGAATGGGAGAAAATTTTTGCAATCTATCCATCTGACAAAGGTCTAATATCCAGAATCTATGAGAAACTTAAACAAATCAACAAACAAAAGCAACCCCATTAAAATTGGCAAAAGTCATGAATGGATACTTCTCAAAAGAAGATATACAGGCAGCAAACACATATGAAAAAATGCTGAGCATCATTAATCATCAGAGAAATGCAAATCAAAACCACAATGAGACAATATCTCACACCAGTCAGAATGGCTGTTATTAAAAAGTCAAAAAATAACAGATGTTGGCAAGGCCATAAAGAAAAGCAAATGCTTATACACTGTTGGTGGGAATGCAAATTAGCTCAGCCACTGTGGAAAGCAATCTGGAGATTTCTCAAAGAACTTAAATGTGAGGACCATTTGACTCAGCAATCCTATTACTGGCATATACTTAAAGGAAAATAAATCATTCTACCAAAAATACACATGTACTCAGATGTTCATTGCAGCATCATTCACAGTAGCAAAGACATGGAACTAACCTAGGTGCCATCAACAGTGAACTGGATGAAGAAAAGTGGTAGAAATACACCATGAAATACTATGCAGCCAGAAACAGGAGTAAAATTATGTCCTTTACAGCACTATGGATGCAGCTGGAGGCCATTATCCTAAGCAAATTCATGCAAGAACAGAAAATCAAATACCACATGTTCTCACATATATTTTTGTTTTTTCTTTTGTTTGTTTTCATTGTTCTCACATATAAATGGGAGCTAAACATTGGGTACACATGGATATAAAAATGAGAGCAATAGACATTGGCAACTGCAAGAAGGGGAGAGAGGGGTCAAAGGTTAAAACTCCTTTCAAAACTCCTTGATTAAGTCCTGTGATCACTACCTGGGTGAGGGGTTCAATTGTAATCCAAACCTCAGCAACATACAATATACTCATGTAACAAACTGCATATGTGCTCCTTGAATCTAAAATAAAAGTTGAAATAAAAAAGAAAATGTAATTTTATTCTAATTGTTACTAACACCTTTACAGAATATACTTAATCGCCTTTCTTTAAACTCACACATTCCCGTTTCTCCATTATGACTAATAGTGAAATTACTGTAAAGTTTTCCTCCCTTCCTTCCTTCTCCCTCATTGTACTGTTTTAATCACCCAGTATTGCCTTAGTGTTAACGAGAGTGCTTTTAAACATATTTAACTTCTATGACTAGGTGTGTCAGCTTCAAAGATTTTTCTTTTACTCCCAGCTAATACACATAACACAATCAATAATTCATACATTTCACTTAACCTTCCCCTCACATTCTACATTTTTGTTAATTTTATTATCTCTATATTGTTACAGCACAAAATGTTTACCTACTTTTGTTACCAGATACCTGTGTTTCAGTTGAGTTCCATAGTTAAATATATTC